>NW_027692428.1:0-6798 GCF_054177405.1 Leptonychotes weddellii | reverse complement strand
CCTCTGCCCCTCCCTACCTCTCTCTCTCAAAATAAATAAATAAATCTTAAATATAATACAATACAGTACAATCTTCTTAGAATGAAAACAATGGCATATGGAGAAGCGGAGATACAAATTTATTGGTGCTACACTAAGTCGTCAAGCAACGTTCTTCTGAGACGACTAGGGATGGTATCTTGACGTTGTATCATTTTACTTTTCCAATTTTCTGATTTTTTTGCCACAGTGCATTCTGTTCCAGTTTAGCTCCTATTACACTTCACTTGTAGCTTCTGGATCCATCTCTATACTGTGGTAAGCATCTAAATTTTGGATTCTGCATTTATCCACAGATTTCTTTTAGTTTTTGTCTTGGGCTTGCTCTCCCTAGAATTAAACATTCCCAGGTACTTCTAGTCACCTACTTCCAGCTATAGCCCTCAGTTCTGAAGGACTCTCATCACTGATCCTCTTTCAAACCAGGCTATATTCAGCATGGATAAAGAGGACTGTATTAGCAATGCAGATTATGGGGCCATTATCAGCATGTGAGCCAAGGTCAAGATTTGGAGATCAGAGTGAAAAGTGAGTAGCAGGAACTACCTGACTAACTACTGAAGTTGCTAAAGGAAGGAGCAACATAAGAATCACCCAAGAGTCCACAGTTAGGAATGAGACAGTGGAAAGGAAAGCACATAGCTCAGGATTAAGACTCCAATCATTTGGTGTCCTACAGAGGATTCAGATTCCTGATAAACAGGTCCTACTACATACTACAAAGCTGGAAAGAGAATCCTAAAAGGGGTTATGACAGGTGAATGAGCCCATTGCTGTGAAGCATGGTACCCTAGGAAGTGGATTCTCTGCAAACATTATCAGATAGTAAAAAAATACCCCAGAGGTTAGCATACCAGACCTCCCGTAATAATCTCCATGGCTAAACACAATCACCCATGTAACATTTGCATCGCAAATCAAATTCATTCTCCAGAAAACAAAGCCTAACAGATTGAAAATATATTAGCATCTGCTGTGCTGTGATTATGGCTTTTAAAATGATTCACATCACATGTGTAAAATGCACAAATACATTTCACCATTGCAAAATACACGGCATTTTGGTTGTATATAATGAAAGATTTTATCTAACACAGGATGCTGCCTTTTTTTTCTTATTGCTCCCTGCCAAGAGAATGCTTGGAATGCTTTTATTGGTTTAATATAATAATAAAATGAGATTGCACCCAATACGAAAGCCAGAAGGACACCCATCTTGAAGAAGGTGGATTAATTGATTTCTCTGAGGACATAAACTACCCTTTTGTGAATTTAACTTTGAGAAAGAGGACTCTTTGAGTAATCACATTTTGAGGTGTCCATTCTCCAAACACAATTTTATTGTTACAAATGAAAAAAATACCACTTCCACCCCCTACCCCCTCAAGAAACTGAAAGGATTATGTGTTTTCAGTGAGTCTATAGGATTTCTAAGGCCACTCACATCTGTAGATGAGGCTGTGGGAGCTATCAGTAGAAGACTCTGGAAGAATAACCCCAAGCTATAATATATATTTGGGTTTCACAAAGGCTGGGTCCCATCTGTTAGTCAGTTAAGTAAACCCATGGGGGGGCGCCTGGGTGGCTCAGTCCTTAAGCATCTGCCTTTGGCTCAGGTTATGATCCCAGGGTCCTGGGATCGAGCCCCACATCAGGCTCCTGCTGGGCGGGAAGCCTGCGTCTCCCTCTCCACCCCCCACCGCCCCCCGCTTGTGTTGCTGCTCTCGTTATGTCTCTGTCAAATAAATAAATAAAATCTTTAAAAAAAAAAATAAGTAGACCCATGGAAGATGCAGGTCCGTAGTGGTTTACAATGCCTAGTGCTTTGTGTCTCTCCAAGGAAATTAAAACTGCAGGAGAAAATGGTTTTTATTGAAATTAAATGATTTTTATGAATTTATTTAAGTAAATATCAAAGAATGAGGAAAGGTATCTAAGTGGTGCTGTAGCACATAGTAAGACTTCAATAAATAGTTGCCAAATGAATGGATGAATAAGTAAATGGTGTGCACCATAGAGAGAAAAGTGAATGAGGATTTATCTCGTTGCTGGTACAGGACAAATTCCCTGCTTCTGACGTATAGACTCAAGGCAGGATAACCTCATGATTAAAAACATGAAGGCAGCCTGCAGAAGTTGAAATTACCAGCTCTGCATCTTATTAAACCATGTGACTTTAGAAATGCTATTTAACATGTGTCTCTCCTTTCTTACTTGTGAAATAGAAAATATTAGTAACATCAAATATGATAATAATACCTACTCTATAATCTGTGTGATGATGATAAGAGTTTATTTTAGGTGCTCTGAATAGTGTGTGACACATGGTAAATTCCACATGAATGTTAGCTATTATTATGTAGAAATTCTAGAACTACCATTTGAAGCTGGATCTATTTCCAAACACTCTTCCCCACCACTCTATCACATTAACTTCTTGTGGAAATATGTAATAGGTGACCTCTCAAATCATGCCTTGCAAACTTGAATGTGTATATTTCTATCTTTTTAAAAGTGGGAGTCACAGAGCAGGAGTGGGGTCATTGAAGTTCAATGTTTTATGAACTACCAAAAGTATTACAAAATTTTATTAAGATTTTATACAGAATCTAACATTCTGTATAAAAAAAAGCTGAACCTTCCTACTTTAAGTGGAAGTAAAGGACCAGGAGCTTTATTTCAATGAGTTTTACCTTTGTCCCTGGGAATAAGCTTTTGGGACCTTCCATGAACTTCCCATTTGCCTTTCTAGCTGGAAAATGAGAAAGACACCTTCCGTTGTTCTACTGAGAACAGTGGAAATGTGAAGTCTTACACCAGAGCAAGAATTACAAAAATGAAGAAACAATAAAAAATTATGGTTTACCATTAACCCTATTGTACCTAAATTTGCTTTAAATGGCATTTTTTTTAATTTAAAGATTTTATTTATTTATTTATTTATTTATTTATTTATTTATGAGAGAGAGAGGTGAAGGGCAGAGGAGGAGGGAGAGGAAGAAAGAATCTGAAGAAGACTCCATGCTGAGCCTGGAGCCCCATATGGGGCTCAATCTAATCATGACCTGAGCCAAAACCAAGGGTTGAACGCTTAACCCACTGGGCCATCCAGGCACTCCTAAATATCAGTTTTGAATAGTATGTTAAAATATGGTGCATATGAGGAATTTTAAGCATTTTTAGTAATTAACCACTTGTCAGGCTTATAGAAATACTACTTAATTTTATTTTAAGTCAAAAATGATCTCACCCATTTTTTCTAATAATTTTATTAAATTAGCATCTTGTCTGACTTGTATCAACTTCCCTGCCTTCTGGGCCCAAGATTACAGGTCTTCATGGGTCCTGTAATCTGCTAATTTATGTCACCAAAACCGTCTAGCTATCCTCTAGATTATATGGATTTTTCTTCCTAGAGACACCTTTCCTTTGAATTCTTTAAGCACCTGGTATCTCCTGTAGTAAACCTGGAGTCACAACTGTGTTCGGTGACTGTGACAGAGAGATTTATAATAAGAAATATATATTTGGTCTTTATCCCTGTTTTTGGCTCCTGAAACACTTGGAATTTCCTAAGTGATAAGAGTGATAGAGGTATCTTGATATTCATATAAACCCCTTTCAACCACACCTGAGTTTATGTTCATGAGAGACTTTTGGAAAGTGCCTAAGGCTGGGGGCTGGTTGCCAGGGGAACCAACCTTGTGATTAGATAGTTGGAAGGTCAGCCCCACCCTGCTGACCTTGGGGAGGGAAGAAGGACTAGAGTCTGAATCAATCACCAATGGCCAATCATGCCTATGTAATGAAAGCTCCATAAAAACCCCAAAGGACAGGGTTCAGAGAACACATGAAGGGGGTGGGGGATGGGCAGCCTGGAGAGGACACCATACCCTTTCCCTATGCCTTGCCTATGCATCTCTTTCATCAGGCTGTTCCTGAGCTGTATTTTTTCATAATAAACCATTAATCTCGGAAGCAAAGTATTTTTCTGAGTTCTAGGAGTCATTCTAGCAAATGAATTAAACCCAAGGAGACAGTTGCAGGAACCTCCGATCTACAGCCCCTGGGTCAGAGGCACACGTGACAACCTGGACTTGCAATCGGTATCTGAATGGGACCTGGGGGTAGCAGTGCTGTTGGATTGAGGCCTTAACCTATGGGACTGATGCTATCTCCAGGTGGACAGTGTCAGAATTGAGTTGGACTGTGGGACACCCAGCTGGTGTCTGAGAACTGCTTGGTGGTATTAGAAAAAAAAAAACAAACCCACACATCGGGGCGACCACATAAAATGTTTGGTGTACTTGCCTCCTTATTGATCTGTGCTGATCACATATACTGGCTTCCTACTGCTCCCTGAAACTGGGCTTAACCCCTCGCTGATCACCTTCCACATTAACTGAATCCAATCCTAGGTTCAGATCCTTTGCCTGCTGATGTCCATGCCCTCACACCCCTAAGTATAACTGGACCAAGGCATAAGGGCAGTGGCCATATCCTGAACATCTGTCCTCACTGTCCCCAAATGACAATTCTCATTGAATAATCAGCCCTCACTTTCTGAGTAACTATTCACTGGTGAGCTGCCTCAGTAAGTTTATAGGGCTTCCCTCCTGCTCCTGAGCTCCTTAGTTTCTTTCAGTGCCTGGAGTATTCTAGGTGCTAAGCTCAGGGGACTAGGTGCTAAGCTCCTTTTTGAGGATGACCAAAGGCTATGTCTTTGTCTGTGCCCAGGAATGGAGTCTATTCACCTCTTTATCAGAGCCAGCAAAATAAGTGCAGTGATGGAGAGATATAAAAGACCACCCCAGACAGATGGAGAATCAGATTGTAATGAACAAACTACTTTTCATTGCACCTCACTGCAGTTCAGTTGGGCAGTGCAGCATGCGGGCTTCTTGTCTGTGATGGCCTCATTTACCAGGAAGGTGTTATGGCTTAAGAGACCTGCAGAGGGTATCTGTCACCACTGCCCAAATGAAGAGGGTGAGAGTCTGATTAAATACACACACACACACACACACACACACACACACACACACTTTCCCATTTCACTTTAAAAATCAAGAGTGAAAACTGCTCCAAACTACAAAAGTTAAACTGTTATATCTCAGCTGTTCACTCTTTCATTATTGTTCATGGGAAACTAAAGGATATCAGAGTAGAACGGAGTGGGTCAGTCAAGGAGAACAAGGCTGACAATCCCTTTTCTTTCTTACTCAGCATGGACCTTGGAGAATAACCTTTATGTCAGTGAATGGCCATTTGCATGCTTTCATGAACTTGAAACACATAGCCGGGTGCATTTATTCATTTAACAAATATTTATTGAGGACCTATTACATGCCACTCCCTGTGCTTAGCACTAGAGATACAAAGAAGAAAAAAGAAGACATTCTATCTTCTTGGGCCTTGCAATTCATGAAGTCCATACCATTTTCCTGTATGGCAGATTTTTATGCTAGTCTTTCAAACATGAACATCAACCTTCTAGATTAGAGACTTAGGGAAATATGGAGGCCAGAGGTAGGGGAAATTTCCTACCTCACTCCAGTACATATTTTATTTTAATAAATATTAAGTGGAAATACATAAGTCTCTCATAAAATATTATGTGTCTTTTAGCATAGTCTTTGGCACGCTCTATTATAAATACTTATTTCATCATATTCCTTCCCACTGGACTGTGAGTTCCATGATTGTAGGAATTTTGTGTCTCCCATTCACCAAGGAACCCCCTGTGTCTAGCAGAGTGTCTAGGACAAAGCAGATAATTAATAAGTTTTGATTGTACTGCTGAATTAATGAAAGTGGACATGAAGACTTTTTCTTGACCTTACATGTAGAATTGACCCTTGAACTATGTGGGGGTTAGGGGCACTGACTGTCCTGCATAGATGAGAATTCATGTATAACTTTTCACTCCTCAGAAACTTTCCCAATAGCCTACTGTTGACCAGAAGACTTAGTGATAACATAAACAGTCGATTAACACATATTTTGTATGTACTATATATGTATTCTTACAATAAAGTAAGCCAGAGAAAAGAAAATGTTAAGGAAAAAAAAAGAAAATCATAAGAGAAAATATATTTATAGTACTGTAACATAAAAAATCTGCATGTGAGTAGAACTGTGTGAAAGTAGACCCACACAAATCAGACCTGTGTTGTTCAAGGGTTAACTAATAGGAAGTTTTGGGAATCAGCAAATGAACTTGATGACAGGAAAATAATAACCAGCACTTGTCTAGAATCTTTGCCATATTCCAGCACACTGGGAATATTGTATCCCAATAACTTTAGAGGGCAGACTTTTTGGGGAAAAAAAAAAAAAAAGACTAGGCTTCTCTCTGGGGCGGCCACATAGGAGAAAGGCCAAGATGGCAGATGATTTCACCAAGGCTCAGGCCAGGTGGACTGGCAAAGACACAATTTTCAGGAAGACCATTCACAAGGAAATCCCAGCCAAAATCATTTTTGAGGATGACCAGTGTCTTGTTTTCCATGACCTTTCCCCTCACGCACCAACACATTTTCTGGTGATACCCAAGCAGAAGGTGATGACAGAAGTCTTCTTGGACATTTAATGATGATTGGCAAGAAATGTGCTGCTGATCTGGACCTGAAGAAGGGTTATCAAATGGTGGTGAATGAAGGTTGAGATGGGGCACAATCTGTCTGTCATGTTCATCTCCATGTTCTTGGAGGTTGGCAGATGACTTGGTCTCCTGGGTAGGCATGTTTTTTTTTTTTT
>NW_027692427.1:0-357 GCF_054177405.1 Leptonychotes weddellii | reverse complement strand
AGCTCCAGCCCCTCGAGCCAGGGTGGAACTGGCTGTTCTTGGATGACTCACCTGAAGGAGGGAGATTTGCCTATGGCAAAGCAGACCTGGCGTTTATAAACCTCGGCTAACCGGGCTGTTTCCTCACACAGGGGTTTTCGCTGGAGCGGCTTTGTGCTGTCATCCAGGGGCAGAGGCCGGGCAGGTCACCGAGCCACAGGGAAGGCAGGACGCTGCAGTCGGGGGTCCCGGGGAGGGTAGCATGGTGAGAAAGGCAATAGCACCTGCCATCACCGGGGGCTGCCTGCAGGCGGGGGTGTCCCACTGGCCCCGGCTGCCTCCAGGACAAGCATGGACCGAGGCCCCATCGGGGCAGGC
>NW_027692426.1:0-357 GCF_054177405.1 Leptonychotes weddellii | reverse complement strand
AGAGAGAATGAGAGACAGAGAGCATGAGAGGAAGGAGGGTCAGAGGGAGAAGCAGACTCCCTGCCGAGCAGGGAGCCCGATGTGGGACTCGATCCCGGGACCCCAGGATCATGACCTGAGCCGAAGGCAGTTGCTTAACCAACTGAGCCACCCAGGCGCCCCCTTAATTTGTTTTTACTGTATTGTATTTCATTTTATGTATGTACTGTAAGGGCCAAGAGTAGGCCACCCCCAAATGTGCCACTTTGGCCAATTGGATATTTTAAATAAAAGTTACTGAAGAGACAGCCCATGCAAGAAGGACACTCGGACCCTCCTCCATCCCCCTGAAAGCAGGAAAGAAAATCTCCCATGTGA
>NW_027692425.1:0-357 GCF_054177405.1 Leptonychotes weddellii | reverse complement strand
GACTGCCTTCGGCTCAGGTCATGATCCTGGAGTCCCGGGATCGAGTCCCGCATCGGGCTCCCTGCTCGGCGGGGAGTCTGCTTCTCCCTCTGACCCTCCTCCCTCTCATGCTCTCTGTCTCTCATTCTCTCTGTCTCAAATAAATAAATAAAATCTTTAAAAAAAAAAAAAAGAAATTGTAAACAAAGGTATTTCTTCATCCTTGATGTATGTAATCTGCCTAGAAAATAAAGATTCTGTGTTCTTTGTCAGGTCTTTGATTACTTAAGAAACTGAGTCATCCCTATTAGAAGAACTAAGTTTTTTGTTGTTGGTTGGTTGGTTTTTTAAAGCTATGTAACTTTTTGTATATGTGAA
>NW_027692424.1:0-357 GCF_054177405.1 Leptonychotes weddellii | reverse complement strand
TATTTTGGATAACAAATTTGCACCTTGTACCTTTGAGTCAGAACTAAATATTTTTTGTATTTGGTAACTGTGTAGGCAAGGTTCAGTACAGGATATAGAAATCAGTAGATATTTGAAGCAGGAAAGGATTTAGTACATGTATTTGGGGGGTGCCTGGCTGGCTCAGTTGGTAGAGCATGTGACTCATAATCTCAGGGTCGTGAGTTCAAGCCCCATGTTGGGCATGGAGCCTACTTAAAAAAATAAAATTAAAAATTAAAAAATAAATAAACCACCACAGGCAGTTGGGTCTTTCCACTTCGTCTTGCAGTGACTTCTGGAATAGTCGGAACTGGTTCAGTAGGGGAGCTCCTCCCT
>NW_027692423.1:0-357 GCF_054177405.1 Leptonychotes weddellii | reverse complement strand
AAAACACATTAAGTGGGAAAACACATTAAAGTGGGAAGCAGGGGACCTTGGAGAGGACTGCCATGATTTATTTCTATATAAAAATCTCTAAAGAGATTTTCAGGCATATAATAAAAGAAGAATATTAAAGATTGGGTTGAGAAAAGATGGTTATTCAGAGAATGGAATTATTATTCACTATACTATCTGTCTGGTTTGCTCATTTATTTATGAAAGAATTAGTAAAAGAAATACTGGAGGCTAAATATTGTATGATTTGATGTATTATGAAATACATTAAGTGATGGACACAGTTGGATGCTCTCAAAGAACCACTGATTTTTCTGAATAACTGCCAATAAACTAACTGTAAAAGCA
>NW_027692422.1:0-357 GCF_054177405.1 Leptonychotes weddellii | reverse complement strand
CTCCCTCCCTCCATCCTTCCTTCTTTCCTTCTCTCTCCCTCCCTCCCTCCTTCTTTCCTTCCTTCCCTCCTTTCTTCTTTCAACACATACTCATAAAGCATATTTAAAAGCTCCCACCCTGTACCAGCCACTGTTCTAGTCACTGCATCAAGAGCAGCGAACAAGCAGAGAAATTCCCTGCCTCAAGGACATTCCGTTGCAGTGGAAAAAGACAGGTAACTAACAGATATACTTATCATATGACAAGGGTTCTGAGACAGTAGGGGAAAAGTAAGTAGGGTAAAGAGAATCATGAGTGTGGAGTATGTTTTTGGAGGTGGTATTTTATCAGGGGCTACTCTGATGTGGTGACATGTG
>NW_027692421.1:0-357 GCF_054177405.1 Leptonychotes weddellii | reverse complement strand
AGCCGAAGGCAGTTGCTTAACCAACTGAGCCACCCAGGCACCCTAGATATTTTTATTTATTTATTGGAGAGAGAATGACAGAGATAGTGAGAGAGAGCAGGAGCAGAGAGGAGAGGGAGAAGCAGGCTCCCTGCTAAGCAGGGATCCCAATGCAGGACTGGATCCCAGGACCTTGGGATCATGACCTGAGCTGAAGGCAGACACTTAACCGACTGAGCTACCCAGGTGCTCCTATAAGCATCAAATTTAATTTCTCCGCATTTGATAAATCTCAGTCATCATTGAGCAGGTGTATAGTCCCTTTATTTTGTTTTATCTAGTTTATTTATTTTGTTGGGAGGAATTTTTGGATGCTCC
>NW_027692420.1:0-357 GCF_054177405.1 Leptonychotes weddellii | reverse complement strand
TTTCAAAGAACATATTGCATCTCCCCAAACCACCTTAAAGCAAAGAAATATGATATTACTTGCCTTAAATACATGACTTTAGAATTTTTTTTTTGAAAAATGGTGTCATTCATACAGTCATTGACCATTAACTGACCACCTTCTAAATACCAGAAATTGGGCGGAGCAAGATGGCGGAGGAGTAGGAGACCTGGATTTCGTCTCCTCTCAGGAATTCAGCTGGATAGGGATCAAACCATTCTGAACACCTACAAACTCAACAGGAGATCGAAGAAAAGAAGAGCAACAACTCTCTCATCAGAAAAGCGACCACTTTCTGGAAGGTAGGACGTGCGGAGAAGTGAATCCGAGGCGATA
>NW_027692419.1:0-357 GCF_054177405.1 Leptonychotes weddellii | reverse complement strand
GACTGCCTTCGGCTCGGGTCATGATCCTGGAGTCCCGGGATCGAGTCTCACATCGGGCCCCCTGCTCGGCGGGGAGTCTGCTTCTCCCTCTGACCCTCCTCCCTCTCGTGCTCTCTGTCTCTCATTCTCTCTCTCTCAAATAAATAAATAAAATCTTTAAAAAAAAAAAAAAGAATATGAGGGAGGAGAGAGGAGGCTCCCCTCCGTGTTAATATGTTTTGGAAATTATTGCACCGGAAGATAAGTAAGTGTAGACCAGTAAATAATTTAACTATTTGCTTCAGGAGATTCCTACAAACTGATTTATCCAAGAAAATAGTTTGCTTATTTGGGGAAACAGCTCTCTTATCAGGAAAC
>NW_027692418.1:0-357 GCF_054177405.1 Leptonychotes weddellii | reverse complement strand
TTTTCTCACCTGCTGCCTTGGCCCCGATGGTGGCCTCTGGGGAGCAGGGACAACCCAGCCCACCTCGGAGGCTTGGGGGCAGAGGGCACACATGGATTCTATGACTCGGACAACTCTTGCTTTCTTCTATAAAATTTCACAATGCTCAGGATAGTTTCCCTGACCTGGGTTGGGAAATTTTAGCACTCAAACTCCGGGATGAAAACCGGTTTTGCTGAACCCTATGGGAAGCAGGAGTCTGGTCGGCACTTGGGGCAGGAAGAGAGGGTGGTGGGCGCTCCAGGTGCTTTCCTCACTGAAGAGCAGGGGGTGGGAGTCGACTTCTGCTTGGGTGACCCTCTTGAACCTGCAGAGTTA
>NW_027692417.1:0-6799 GCF_054177405.1 Leptonychotes weddellii | reverse complement strand
GACCCTGGGATCATGACCTGACCCGAAGGCAGACACTTAACGACTGAGCCACCCAGGTGCCCCTGTTGAATTCTTGATCGTAGGAATTTATGTTCTCTATAAGACGTAAGCCGGTGTTCCTCAGCTTGTCATAACTTTACTCTTGTCTTTATATTTCTGAATCTATCTGTTTGGATCATTCTTGTCTAACAATGACTTGATTGTTTTCATAGTACTTTTGAACAGAGAGGTAACCTTGTTTTTGTTTGTTTATTTGTTTTTTTAATTTAAAGTTTAGGTAGTCAACATGCAGTGCAATATTGGTTTCTGGAGAAGAATTCAGTGATTCATCACTTACACACAACACCCAGTGCTCATCATAACAAGTGCCCTCTTTAATACCCATCACCCATCTAGGCAACCCCCACCCACCTCCCACTATCAACTCTGTTCTCTATCATTAAGAGTCTCTTATGGCTTGTTTCCCTCTCTCCTTTTTTTCTCCCCCCCCCCCTTTCCGTATGTTCATTTTTTTCTTTCTTAAATTCCACATATGAGTGACTGGTTATTTCTGACTGACTTATTTCACTTGGCATAATACACTTTAGCTCCATCCGTGCCATTGCAAATAGCAAGATTTCATTCTTTTTGATGGCTAATACTCCATTGTGTATATATAAACAGGAATAAACACACACACACACACACACCCCAAATCTTCTTTATTCATTCATCAGTTGATGGACTTTTGGAATTTCTCCATAGTTTGGCTATTGTAAATGCTGCTATAAACGTCTGGGTGCAGGGCGCCTTAGTGGCCCAGTCAGTTAAGCGTCTGCCTTCACCTCAGGTCATGATCCCAGGGTCCTGGGATCTAGCCCCACATCAGTCTCCCTGCTCAGCAGGGAGCCTGCTTCTCCCTCTCCTTCTGTCTCCCAGCTAGTGCTCTTGCTCTCACTCTCCATCTCAAATAAATAAATAAAATCTTAAAAAAAAAAAATCTGGGTGCATGTATCCCTTCAAATCTATATTTTTGTATCCTTTGGGTAAATACCTCGTAGTGCAATTGCTGGATGATAGGGTAGTTCTACTTTTAACATTTGAGGAACCTCCAAACTATTCTCCAGAGTGGCTGCACCAGTTTGCATTCCCACCAACAGTGCAAGAGGGTTTCACTTTCTCAGGATCCTCACCAACACCTGTTGTTTCTTTGTTATTTTAGCCATCCTGACAAGTGTGAGATGGTATCTCAACATGATTTTGCTTTGTATTTTCCTGATGATAAGTGATGTTGGGCATCTTTTCATGTGTTTGTTAGCCAACTGGATGTCTTTTTTGGAAAAGTGTCTATTCACGTCTTCTGCCCACTTCTTAACTAGCTTGTGTTTTGGGTGTTGAGTTTGATAAGTTTTTTATAGATTTTGGATACTAAACCTTTATCAGGTATGTTGTTTGCAAATATCTTCTCCCATTCTATAGGTTGCCTTTTAGTTTTGTTGATTGTTTCCTTTGCTATGCAGAAACTTTTTATCTTGATGAAGTCCTAATAGTTGATTTCTCCTTTTGTTTACCTTGCCTGTGGTGATGTGTCTAGTAAGAAGTTTCAACAGCTGAGGTCAGAGTTTATGCCTGTGTTCTCCTCTAGGATTTTGATGGTTTCCTGTCTCACATTTAGGTATTTCATCCATTTTGAATTTATTTTTGTGTATGGTGTCAGAAAGTGGTCCAGTTTCATTCTTCTGCATGTTTCTGTCCAGTTTTCCCCCACATGATTTGTTGAAGAAACTGTCTTTTTTCCATTGGTATTTTTTCCTGTTTTGTATATTAGTTGACATGTGGGTCCATTTCTGGGTACTCTGTTCTGTTCCATTGATCTATGTGTCTGTTTTTGTGCCAGTACCATACTGTCTTGATCACTACAGCTTTGTAATATAGCTGGAATCTTGATACCTCCAGTTTTTTCTCTTTCAGAATTGCTTTGGCTATTTGGGGTCTTTTCTGGTTCCATACAATTTTTAGGATTGTTTGTTCTAGCTCTGTGAAAAATGCTGGTGGTATTTTGATGGGGGTCGCATTGAATGTGTAGATTGCTGTGGGTAATACAGACATTTTAACAATGTTTGTTCTTCCAATCCATAAGCATGGAATGCTTTTCCATTTCTTTGTGTCCTCTTCAATTTCTTTCATAACTGTTCTATAGTTTTCAGATTATAGATCTTTTACCTCTTTAGTTAGATTTATTCCTAGGTATCTTACTGTTTTTGGTGCAATTGCAAATAGGATCGATTTTTTTACTTGTTTTTCTGCTGCTTCGTTATTGGTGTATAGAAATGCAACAGATTTCTGCACACTGATTTTATATCCTATGACTTTGCTGAATTCGTGTATGAGTTCTAGCAATTTTTCAGTGGAGTCTTTTGGGTTTTCTACAAAGAGCATCATGTCGTCTGCAAATAGTGAAAGTCTGACTTCTTCCTTGTCTATTTGGATGCCTTTTATTCCTTTTTGTTGTCTGCTGAGGTTAAAACTTTCAGTACTATGTTAAATAGTAATGGTGAGAGTGGACATCCCTGTCTTGTTCCTGACAATCGGGGAAAGGCTCTCAGTTAAATACACAACCTAACCTTACACAGCAAACAAAGCCCAAGGTGATCAGAAGAAGGGAAATAATAAAGATTAGAGCAGAAATAAATTCTATAGAAATAAACAAACAAAAAATAGTAGATCAACAAAAATAAGAGCTGGTTTTTCAAATTAATAAAATTGATAAACCCCTATCCAGACTTATCAGAAAGAAAAGAGAAAGGACCCAAATAGATAAAATAATGAATGACAGAGGAGATATCACAACCAACACCACAGAAATACAAACAGTTATAAGAGAATACTATGAAAAATTATATGCCAACACACTGGGCAACCTGGAAGAAATGAACAAATTCCTAGAAACTCACAAATTACCAAAACTGAAACAGGAAGAAATAGAAAATTTGAACAGACCCATAACCAGCAAAGAAATTGAATCAGTAATCAAAAATCTCCCAACAAACAAAAGTCCTGGGCCGGATGGCTTCCCAGGGGAATTCTACCAGACATTTAAAGAAGAGTTAATACCTATTCTTCTCAAACTATTCCAAAAAATAGAAATGGAAGGAAAACTTCAAAACTCATTCTACAAAGCCAGAATTATCTTGATTCCAAAACCAGAGAAAGACTCCACTAAAAAGGAGAATTACAGGCCAATATCTTTGATAAACATGGATGCAAATATTCTCAATAAAATACTTTTAAATCAAGTTCAATAGTATATTAAAAGAATTATTCACCATGATCAAGTGGGATTTATTTCTGGGCTGCAGGGGTGGTTCAATAGTCACAAATCAACCAATGTGATACACCATACTAATAGAAGAAAGGATAAGAACCATATGATCCTGCCAACAGATGCAGAAAAAGCATTTGACAAAATACAACATCCTTTCTTGATAAAAACCCTCAATGAAGTAGGGAAAGATGGAACATACCTCAACATCATAAAGGCCATATATAAAAGAACCACAGCTAATATCATCCTCAATAGGGAAAAACTAAGATTGTTTTCAAAGACTTTAATTTCTCTTGAATTGGTTCAGCAAGTTTTGGAGGAAGCTATTTTTTCTTTTAAATAAAATAATCTTTCAGCCTACTTAAAAAGTCTGAGAAAAAATTTTAAAAGCCATGCAAATGCCAAGTCCAGCTGCATTTCATATTGACTCACACAAGAAACTAAGTCTGAGCCTGATCTCATGCAGCACCATATTGATATAAATATCAATATACATACATATGTTTCTTAAGACATTTTTTTCTAGGAAAAAAGCCATTTTAAAGTATATTACAGACACTTGACACTTCAATGTGCATCTATATCCTCCTGCATTATAATATACCCATATCATACATTAAAAAAGTATGTTTTCTTAGAAGAATCTAATTATCAATCTATACTCAAACTTTCACAATATACTCCCACTTTTCAAATGAAATCTAACCAAGGATGAGCATTACATTTGGATGTTACATCTCTTGACTCTCTTTCTTTCTATATTTTTATTGATGCATACATGCTACATTCATACATACATCTTGAGTTTCGTACTTTAAACAGAACCCTTCTCTTTATTTTTTACATTTTTTATTGCTGTTGAGATAAGACATATATACAGTGAAGTGTATATATGACTATAAGTGTTCCTTTAATAACTGATCTAACTGCATTCAACAAATTTTGGTATCTTACTTTCTCATTATTAGTTTGAAATACTTTACATTTTTCCAGTAATGTTTTTAACTCATGAGTTATTTAAAAGTGTATTAATTTCATCTGCTTCATTTTTCTTTTTAAACATGGCTATCATAAATGTTTTAATTAAAAATAAAATGTAAATTATTGATTCAGATTACATTGTTTTATTAGATAGTACTGTTCTATATTAATAATTTTTAGACTGATTTATCAATTATAAGATTTGTATTTAGCTTGTATTGAATTAAAGATTATTGCCTATATTACCAGTTTGCTAAATGTTTTTATATCACAAATATTGTTGAAACTTACCAAATTATTTCCCTGCACACCTATTAACATAATCATATTTTTCTGCAGTAGTCTTTTTAAAAGAGTGATAAATTATATAGAACAAAATATCTCATTGTTGATTTGTATTGGGTTTTTAGTCAATAGTGAAATTGAAAGTTAAAGACAAAGAATAAGAATTCAGAGTGAGAAAACCTGAAGATAGTATGGAGTCAATGAAACCAAAGTTAGAGCTGTTTCCACTTCATTGCAAAAGGATGAACAGTAAACTAAAAGGAGTATTAAGAAAGTGTTCAGTAAATTATGCAACCCAGAAGGCAAATCTAGAAATATTAATTTTGCTGTAATTTTGTGGACTAACCTAAAATAAGGTGGTTTGAAGATACAGTAGGAGGTGTCAAAACAACAGCTAAGCTTGATAATCCTCAATTATATACCTCTAATCCAGAGGTTTTTTTCATGAGAGAAGAAAATCTACACCATGACAGTTCTACTGTCTTCATCCTAAGTACCACCACCCATTTCCTCAAACACACACACCCAGAAAAATTTTTGTCCCTTCATGAAGTCTCAGAAAAATAATATATACTAAAGAATTAACTTTTGCAAACATAACTGAGTAGCATCCTAACGTGGCATCTTAATTATCAGACATTGCATTTGATTTCAAAAAACCATTACCATAAATATTAAGCAGAAAATTCTGAAAAAAATAGTTTGTTGTTTTTATATCTTAATATTATTTTATAAAGTAAAGCCCCATGTGACCTTCAGGCAAAGAAAAAAATCACATCTAATAACTGAAGCCATTTTTCCATTTCTCCTAAATAGTTTGCTATTATAATACTTGCCTATAACAACCTAATTCTCATTGATGTTTTACTAAGCTCTCTCCAAAACTGAGATGTTAATCAAGACATGGATGGGAAAATGATGTAAGTCCTTATGTTCAACACCATGAATATCTGGTTTATTCCTGCATAATGACTTAAAAGATCTTACCCACAGGCTTTAGACCAGAATTAGAGTAATCACTCATTTTCAGGTCTAATGGATAGCAACCCCACCTTCATTCAGCATTAATGTTAGTGGTATAAAACAAAGCATTTAAAAGCATTATTTGGATTTGTAACTTAATGAACAAATTCTCTATTCAACTGCACTTCCATAGTTATGGAGTTCTTGCTTTTACATTTATTTTCCCAAAACCTAATGATTAATTTGAATTTTGAAATATTAGATGGTGATTAACAAGTAGTTTCCCAATGTATCATATTCTGTCTTTTCAAATTCCTGGCAGACTTCCCTGTTTAAGACCAATGCTTCATGTGTTTGAAATTACATAATCAGACAAGCAGGAAAAAACAAGACCACAAATACATAAAATACATGTATCAATTTCTTGAGAGATCTAAATGATTATTCTTACGTCAAAAAAAAAATTAAAACTGTCATAACATTCCTTATTTCTAATTTTTGTTTTGGGTAATGGAAAAAATTGATTTTTTTCAATCCCTATTTATAGTAGAATATAATTGTGCTGGTAGAATATAATAGATCTAGAAATATGACATTTTGTGTTTCACTACTTCCATGCTTACTTGCAAATAAAAAGTTCTTTTCTTGATATACATTTGTGGTATCTTTATAAATTTTGGAGCTATTATGTAATGGATTAAATTAAGTTAAAAATTATGTTATGTAACTTATATTACATTACTGAAATTACAAGTGCTCAAATTACATAGATATGGAAATGCCAATTCCTCACAAAAATCTCCTTTAAACTAAAATTATATCCAGTCAGTAGATCAGACTAAACTGACATCACCCACTACACATATATACTAAATATATAGGAATGTCACATAAAATATAAAAAAAATATAGAGCTAAGCTTGAAACCAAGAAGAAAAATATCTAGGTACCTAATGTGGTTTACCTATAATTTAGAAGAGAATTCCAGGACCTAAAGTTATATCCTCCACACCCTTTACATTAAGAATGTCTTAAGTAGGGGCGCCTGGGTGGCTCAGTCGTTAAGCGTCTGCCTTCGGCTCAGGTCATGATCCCAGGGTCCTGGGATCGAGCCCTGCATCGGGCTCCCTGCTCCACGGGAAGCCTGCTTCTCCCTCTCCCACTCCCCCTGCTTGTGTTCCCTCTCTCGCTGTGTCTCTCTCTGTCAAATAAATAAAATCTTTAAAAAAAAAAAAAAAAGAATGTCTTAAGTGTTCAAAGATAATT
>NW_027692416.1:0-357 GCF_054177405.1 Leptonychotes weddellii | reverse complement strand
CACTGGACCCCAACCACCTTGCTCTCTCTCTCGCACAGCGCCACCACCCCCAGACTGAGCGCAGCCAACAGCATCAGGACACGTGCAGCCTGCTCCCTGCTAGCCCTGAGGCTCCGAGGCCTCCCTGGATGCCCTAGCTGGGCCTCTCTGCCGTGGGACTCCCAAGGGGGACAAGGGAGGTGTCTTCTGAGTTGTGCTATGACGCAGGCACCAGAGTTTTCGGTGTTCCACCAACCTAAGAACAAGAGAGGCAGCCTTTCAACATGCCCCCACCCCCTACAGACTTCTTACTGCTCCTCCCCCAACATCGCCCCTGACACTTTGTAGCTTCCAAACCATTGCTTGTGTCCTTGACCC
>NW_027692415.1:0-357 GCF_054177405.1 Leptonychotes weddellii | reverse complement strand
AGAAAAAAAGAATATGGTCAGGCTGGTGAATAGAACAGAGCCACACACTAGATTTTGGGTGTATTTGGGTCTGTTAGATGAAATCGCCTCCCAAAATTGTAAAGAAAAACTAATATATATATATACAAAAATAAGAGTAAATATGATGAATGGATGGAATGTCTGTAAAAATGAAAATTAAAAAAGATTTTAAAAAAGGAATTGCTAGGAAGTTGGTTGAAAAAAGAAAGAAGAAAAATTAAAAAAAAAAAAAGGAGAGAATGTGATCAGGTGAGAGACTAGAATAAAGCCATACACTAGATTTAGGGTATATTTTGGTCTGTTAGAAGAAACTGTATCCCAAAATGTTTAAGAAAG
>NW_027692414.1:0-357 GCF_054177405.1 Leptonychotes weddellii | reverse complement strand
GGGGGGGGTGGTGGGCGCAGGTGTGGATGGAACAAGGCAGGCCAGGAGCGCTTGTGTGAGCTGAGTGATGGGTTACACCAGAGGTTCCTTATCCAGTTCTCAGTATTTTGCTATGTTTAAATTCTCCATAATACAAGTTTTTAAAAAGCTTTTCTCTCTTTTTTTTTTAAAGATTTTATTTTTATTTATTTGAGAGAGAGAGAATGAGAGACAGAGAGCATGAGAGGGAGGAGGGTCAGAGGGAGAAGCAGACTCCCCGCTGAGCAGGGAGCCCGATGTGGGACTCGATCCCGGGACTCCAGGATCATGACCTGAGCCGAAGGCAGTCGCTTAACCAACTGAGCCACCCAGGCGCCC
>NW_027692413.1:0-357 GCF_054177405.1 Leptonychotes weddellii | reverse complement strand
CCTGGGTGGCTCAGTTGGTTAAGCGACTGCCTTCGGCTCAGGTCATGATCCTGGAGTCCCTGGATCGAGTCCCGCATCGGGCTCTCTGCTCAGCAGGGAGTCTGCTTCTCCCTCTGACCCTCCCCCCTCTCATGTGCTCTCTCTCATTCTCTCTCTCTCAAATAAATAAATAAAATCTTTAAAAAAAAAAAAAAAAAGAATCCTCCTTAGTTTCCCAGTACAAATCTAAGGTCATTCAATTCCAGTCTGTCTGATATCCTTAAACTTCAGTAAACCTCATGGGGTGCCCCGGTGGCTCAGTCAGTTAAGTGTCCAACTCTTGATTTCAGCTCAGTGTCATGATCTCGGGGTTCTGGA
>NW_027692412.1:0-357 GCF_054177405.1 Leptonychotes weddellii | reverse complement strand
TTTCAGGATCTCTTTTTCTTCTGCATAGAAAACAGTGTCAGCTGTATTGTCTGAGCAGAGCTGGGAAAGTTCTTAATAATGAAGGTGGTATCCTTTAATAACCTTGGAACAGTCTTTGGGCTGTACATTTTCTAATTATTATTCATGGGCAAACAGTAGTAAAATTAACTTTGCGGTTTCTTGAATGTACCAATAGTGCCGGGAGAAGGGTATCCGTTGTCCCAGCAGATCCTGGGAGAACAGACACATCCTGGGTGCCCAGGACAACTAGACTGGCCTTCATAAGAGTTAGAAATGGTTCACGTAGTGAATAGTTGTTGACTGGGTCTTAATTTTGTCTCTTAGTATTTTTCTTCA
>NW_027692410.1:0-357 GCF_054177405.1 Leptonychotes weddellii | reverse complement strand
AATCAGGTCTCAACTGATACCAAAAGATTGAGATTATTCCCTGCATATTCTCAAACCATATTGCTTTAAAACTGGAGCTCAGTCACAAGAAAAAATTTGGCAGAAATTCAAACACTTGGAAGCTACATACCACTCTGCTCAAGAATGTTTGGGTCGGGCCCCTGGGTGGCTCAGTTGGTTGAGCGACTGCCTTCAGCTCAGGTCATGATCCTGGAGTCCCTGGATCGAGTCCCGCATCGGGCTCCCTGCTCGGCAGGGAGTCTGCTTCTCCCTCTGACCCTCCCCCCTCTCATGTGCTCTCTCTCATTCTCTCTCTCTCAAATAAATAAATAAAATCTTTAAAAAAAAAAAAAAAGA
>NW_027692409.1:0-357 GCF_054177405.1 Leptonychotes weddellii | reverse complement strand
GCTGGGCCCCACATGGTGGTGGTGGCAGGAGCCCTCACTTTTTGTTCTCTCCTGGGCCCGGGGATCGGGATGCCCTCTGCTTTTTCTCTAGGGCCAAGGGATCAATGTCGCTTTCCATAAACGTCATCTCCCTGAATGCCACGGTTCATATGGTCCATGAACGGGCTGCTCCCTTTTCTTCCTCAGCCCAGCCTGGAGGTCACAGCACCCTCCCCAGTGCTCTTCTTACCTCGATATGTCTCACGTTGTCTTGCTGGTACCTACAACAAGGGACAATCACCATGTTGCATGTCTGTATACACGTCTCTGACTCCTAGGAAGAGAAAGCACAGCTTGCTTTTTTGTCTGGCAGCTCCT
>NW_027692408.1:0-357 GCF_054177405.1 Leptonychotes weddellii | reverse complement strand
TTGAGGACTATTTTGAGGACCGGGGCCATGCTTTTCCCCCTCCCTTCTTAGTATCCTCATGGTATGCCTACTACATGTTTCTAGCTAGGAAACTGACAGGGATTAAAAAAAATGCTTCTTTGTTTTCATAAATGGTGTCTTGAACATGGTCCATATTTAATAGTTGTGTTTTACTTGTTGATTTTTTTTTTTTTTTTTTTGTTCTGTTCTTTATATAGTTGAGCTGTTATAAGATTACTTCTAATGGGGCATGCCAGTCTAGCATTGGATTGTCCTCCTAGGAGAGGATTATAGGATGAGCACTTGTTAGGTTACATTTGCAGTGTTACATTTAATATGTTCTCATTAAAGTTTGGT
>NW_027692407.1:0-357 GCF_054177405.1 Leptonychotes weddellii | reverse complement strand
CCCAGGGCCATGTGGTCAGAGTCTCAGATCCAGAGCATCTGATGTGCGTGGGCCTGCAATTAACAGAGCCACAATAGCACGAGACCCAGACAGCCTGGGAGGCCAACCACACCAGTAATTTCTAAAGAAGTTACCCACGGGCTGGCGAATGAGCAGGCGCCATACATGGGAGGGAGCATGCACCCTTGGCTACTGCAGCGCCATCTTGGTCCCAAGGAGTGAGTGGGGTCAAAAATCTATGTCGGGAATCCTCAGCTTGAGAGTGCCAGGGCCTCGACATCTTTAGGCCTTAACACCTACACCCATCAGACAGCTCCTGGATCGGTGTGACACTGAAATAAAAGAATACAAAGAGAA
>NW_027692406.1:0-6801 GCF_054177405.1 Leptonychotes weddellii | reverse complement strand
ACCCCAACGGTATTCTGAGTCACCTTCTAAAAGCTCCTGGTGTTGCCACCTCCAGGCAGGGAGGGCATGGAGATGCTGTGAGGAGCCTGACCTTGATCTTCCAACATAACCTAGGGTCCGCAGGTGAGGACAGCCTCAGGGATTGTTGAGTGGGTGACTGCAGAAAAGGGGAGCCTGGGGCTCCGGGAGTAGGAGAACGGGGAGACAGGTAGCAGTGGGAGGTGGATGATAGCGGGGCTGAGGCCCCAAGTCCCCAGCTCAAGCTCCACTGTTCCATCAGACTTCGCTTACAAACACAAACTTAGAGACAAAATTATTAAGAATTTCAAGATGGCGGCTGAAGAACGTTAAACCCTACAAACTTAGAGACAAAATTACTAAGAATTTCAAGATGGCAGCTGAAGAACGTTAAACCCTACAAACTTAGAGACAAAATTATTAAGAATTTCAAGATGGCGGCTGAAGAACGTTAAACCCTAAGCACAGGGCTCTTGAGAGCTTAGGGGCCATGCCACCGCACTGGTCACATACCCAGGATGCTGGCCCTGGAACCTGATAAATACTTGGTCTCCTAGGCAGCTGCTGCTGTTACCTAGTCACCTGAAGGGGGCACAGGAGCTGGGAGGAGGCAGTCTCTCGGGCAAGACTTGGGCATGACCAACCACAGTCTGGAAGACAGAATGGGAAGCCAGCGGCCTTCTTTTTCTCTATTGCCATGATGAAGGCCATGCACACAGGGCAAACCCTAATGAGAAAAGTGGTTGGTCTCCTTTCTAATACAGTACAACCCATCAACATTATCTTTCATGATAACTGTGGTTACTGTCCCGGCATCACCTGGGGCCATCAAGGAACCCACAGTCACATTTCCCAGTCACAGCAAACACATGTTCTCCCCAACACACCTAACACCAAATTTACCATCTTAACCACTTTAAAGTGTACAGGTCAGTGACATTAAGTACACTCACACTGTTGTGCAACCTTCCCCACCATCCGTCTCCAGAACTTTTTCATCTTCCCAAACTAAAAGTGTGTCCCCATTAAAACCCAACTCCTATTCCCTCTCTCCCAGCCACCATTCTACTTTCCATTTCCATGCATTTGACTCCGTTAGGGACTTCAGAGAAGAGGAATACTGCAGTATGTGTTCCTCTGGGACAGGCTTATTTCACCTAGCATAAAGTGATCGTGGCTCATCCATGCTGTAGTGTGTGTCAGAACGTCCTTCCTTTTAGAGCCTGGTAACATTCTCTTGTGTGCATACACCACCTTTTGTTTATCCATTCCTCCATCCACGGACCCTTGCATGGCTTTCACCTTTGGGCCACTGTGAATAATGCTACTATGGTCATTATTCTTGAAAATGTCTACAGCGCTTTGCTAGAGAAAATGGTTTCCAATTCTGGGCCCCCTTCTTCCCCAGGGATTCAAAGGCTGAGTGGCTTTTTCTCCGTCTGGGGTCCCTGCCTCTCGGCTTCATCTCTATTTCTTCATCTGTAAGAACAATGAGACCTCCAGCCTCCTGAGGCTGTGATCAGGATTAATGAGATTATGCTAGTGGAACCCACTGAGTGTGTCGGAAGAAAGGCCCCGCAGAAACAAAGTGCTATTATCACTGCTGTAGAATCAAAAATTCCTCCTGTCCAAATACTTACTGTTCATAAAAGTTTTAGCAAGTGAGGCTACCTACTGGGCAGCTCTAATCCCCATAAAGAGACTGATTTCTCCAGCCAGGAATTAATAAGTTCTTAGCACATACTAAAATATCTTCTTGGCTGGGTTATGACGCTTACATAATGAAGTTACTTTGATTATAACCATTAATCAAATCCGTGTTTCCAAGCTACAGTGGGCTGTATTTGAGGTTAAACTTTGACAAGAGTGGCAACAGCTGAAAACATTTAGGATTCATATTATATTCACTCTGAACTTGTTTCAAGTGACATTATTAGAAGAAAGCTGGTTTATTTTGCATGACAAGTGTGAATATTAACCAAAAGATATTAAAAATGGTATTTCCCCCCAATTCACAGAGAGATAGGCAGGACATTTCTCCCTCCTCCACCCCCAATCTGGCCATATACACAGATGCCACGTTCTGTCTAACGAGACTTCCTAGCAATTAAGGTAGAAAGAAAGACAATAGTAAATAGAATTTGATTTCCTGCTGACAGTGCTGGTAAAAAATAAATTTTAAAATGTCACCATGGGGGCGCCTGGGTGGCTCAGTCGTTAAGCGTCTGCCTTCGGCTCAGGTCATGATCACAGGGTCCTGGGATCGAGCCCCGCATCGGGCTCCCTGCTCTGCGGGGAGCCTGCTTCTCCCTCTCCCACTCCCCCTGCTTGTGTTCCCTCTCTCGCTGTGTCTCTCTCTGTCAAATAAATAAATAAAATCTTTAAAAAAAAAATAAATAAAATGTCACCATGAAAAATCGGATGACGTCTAGAATATTCATTAGAAAAAAAAAATCAGTGGTGTTGGCCATCCCTCAGGGTGATTCCCAGTGGTCCTCACATCCTGGTTTGCAAACACTTGAATAGCCCCTCCCACATTTTACCAGAGTCCTTGGTCCTTGTGACCAATAACATCTGACAGAAGAGGTGGTAAATCACTCAGATTATAGACTGCAGCTATCATCCTGGGCACTGGAGCATCTGTGTGTGTGTGTGTATGTGTGTGATCACTTGCTCCAGGGAAGTCTGCCATTGTGTCACCAGGACACACAGGTGGCTGGAGAGGACCATGAGGACTGGAAGTTTCTGGCCAGCAGCCTGTGCAGATCCCAAGCTGGCCAACAACCCATGTGGGAGCTGAGAAACAGATTCTCCCCCAGTCAAGCATCCCCTCTTCTTACATATTCGGATACAGTTCTTGGAAGGCAAGAAGTTTCCATGGAAACAGAACCAGCAGCTTCTGGTGGCTTGGGGATGGATACACAGAACGGCTGGGTCCAAAGCCATGGTCAAACTTTTGAGCAAAATCTTTACATCCAGCTGTTTTTCATGGAGAAGCACAGAGAGAGGAGATAAGCCACTGTCCGCACTGACACTCGTGGTGGTGGACTCAGCCACATTCTGCTGCTTCAGCTGCAATGCGTATTGCCCTGTGGCTCCCTGGAATGCAGGGACGTGTCCCCTGGCAGCTGAGAGCACACCACCTCCCTCTCTAGGGCACCCCAGGGGCTTCTTCCACCTGAAGATTCTTGCCCAAGACAGGCCAGTGCCCAGGACCTTGATCCTGCCTTCCACCCTGCAATCCCCACCCTATGTTTAATTTCTGATGTGTTGCCTTTTCCTTGAAGCCTTCCGGACCACCTGGTCTTCATCCTGTGTCAATATCCATTCCCATCGAACCCTCTTTCTTTGGCCCCTAATGTATGTTTCCATTTGCTTGCATAAATGCATATGTGTTTTTGTTAATTTGGTTACCTGGATTTGGTTATAATAGTTGGTTTATTTTATTGGGTTATCATTTTTTCCCTGCGTTTCTTTTTCATTTGTTTGTGCTGGTATCAAGGACATAAAATGCCCTTTGAAAAACATCTGGTGTAATAAAGATGATAATTATAGCTAACATGTATTAAGTCCTATGTTGAGAATTTTATCTGTTTTTCACTTTTACAGCAGCCCTAGGAGGTAGGTGCTATTTTTACCCCGATTTTAGGTGTGCAGAAATTGAGGCAGAGACAGACTGAATCACTCATTCAGGGTCACACAGATAGTAAGCAGTAGAGCCAGAATCACAACGTAGGCAGCCTAGACTATTCCCACCTGGTTCTGCATTCATGAACAACTGAGTTAATCTTGCCTGTTTTTGAATTGAATTGAATCATACCCTCTGTACAGTTTGGTGTCTCCCTTCTTTTATTCTGTGTTGGTTTACATGATATCTATAACATATATACAGAGTCCGCAGGTGTTTTCACTGCTGTATAATATTTCTTTGCATGATTTCCCACGGTTTATTTATTTCAGAAGTTTCAGATTCCACACGACTGTGAACATTTCTGTATGTGAACCCTGGAAACTTATGCATGTATTTCTTCAGGGAACATATACAGAGAGCTAAGGTATGTGTATTTCTTTAGATTTATGAGACAATACCAAGCATCTCTCAAAAAGAGTTGTACAAGTTTGCAGTCTCACCATCAATCTTTGTGATCAATTTGTCGACAACAGTGGTTCTTCAAGAGTGGCTCCTGAACCAGCTGCAGGAGCGGCACCTGGGAACTTGCTAGAAATGCAGCCCTGGGGCTGGCAGCCTGAACAACCATCCATGAGATCCTGGTGCAGGCCAGAACGTGAGAACCATGGCTTTAGAGCTGTCCTGGGTATGGCCCCCCACTCCCAGTCACCTCGAGCCTTACTCTAAGGTCTTATGAGAGTGTCGTGCAGAAACAGCGCAGAGCTTGGAATCAGAAGAGCTGACTGAGTTCTGGCTCTGCCAATTTGTGAACTATAAACTTCAATAAGTGTTTATACTCTGTGCCTGATTCCTCAGTGGGTACCATGGTGATAACTCCTCAGTACAGAGCAGCTGCAAAGATCAAACACACGGGAAGTCCTTTCTAGACTGTAAGGGCTTATAATGTTAGTTATTTTTTCTCTAGCTAATATTTGCATCCATGAATTGTTTTCCCAGCTAGATTTACATTCCACCAAGGCTGAAGAGCTTTTCATATATACGTATATAGGCAAGGACCAGAAGGAAAAAAAAAAAAAAGTCAGCATTAGGGTGATGGGATTATAGAGATTTTAAAGATCTAACCATGTCGTGTGGTTTTCAAAAGATTTGAGCAATAAATAAAACATGATTAAAAGTAAATTTCACATTTGTAGGTTTTAAATGAAATATTAATGGGTTTGGTAAATAATATAATGGCTGTATCCGTCACATCACCTAGAAAATTGACAGCATAGGTTAAAAAAAAAGGAAAAAGAGAGTGTTTTCTAAATGCTAAATTCTGGTCCCTTGATATGAAGAGAATGGGTTGACGGCTTGCTCACTTTCCAAGAAGAAGGTTTTGAATGCTACTCTCAGAGGGATGATTGCCATAGGTCCCTAGAAGGGCCTGTATTTGTGTACGAGTGTGCATGCCTGTGTACTTGGGCGTGCCTGTGAGTGATTGTGTGATGTGTATGTATGTATTCTCCATGTGCACACAGGTGTGAGCACACCTGTATGTGTGTGTGGGGGAGGCATACAGGGCAATCCCTGAACCACCAGAGTGTTTGAATAATTCTCTTAAATTCTTTCTCCCAAATTTTACATGAAAGCCAAAGTGACAGGCATTTTTCACAATGTGTATTAGAAGACAAGTACGGCATTGTATGTTTCTTTTTTAAGAGCTTTCTCTTTCAAAAAGAAAAAAAAAAAGTAAAGCGCTCGGATGGTCTCTTGTCCTATTTTTTGGGGTTTGCTAAAGCCACCTCTGGGCTTATGGAGATACAAAGTAGCATCAGAGATACAGTGACTCTGCAGACAAACCCACCTTTTCTGAAGGAACAAGCCGCACCGTTAAACACAGCCTGTGGGAGCCCGAACCAGCTGCCTTTCCTTTCCTAACACCAGGCGAGGAAAACTCTCTTCCCGTACTGAACTGTAGGGTTAATGATACTGAAGGGTGGAGGTCACGTCCTAGCTCACGGGTAAATGCAGGGATTTGTGCGAGCACCAGCACACGCACACACACACATGCACTCGCACGCATGCACACCCATCCAGCTCAGATCAGCGCTTTTCCTTGCTTTGTGCTGTGGACCTGTGAGTCCGATCCAGGCGTAAGATCAGCGAACCCTCACGGGGCATGCTTGGGGGATATTTTCTGTGTAGCTGCAGGCGGCAGCTCTCGGTATCTCCTGTTTATGGCAGCTGATAAATCTTACAAAGGAAGAAACAGAAAGGAGCAAGGGATTCTTGGCAAACAGCACTGTTAATCAGGAGATATTTTATGACCGAGTGCCTCTCACGCGGCTTTGAGATTTCAGAGGCTTGTGAAGTGAAATGTGTAACCGTCCCTCCCAGGGCAGGCGAGCAGGCACTAATTGAGGTATTGACGGCTCTAAATGAAGCAGAAACCTGCTAGGAAGACTCAGCTCAGGCGAAATGAGTGCTGCCAGTGGTGCATGCTGGGACATTAGCGGGTTTCATTCACTGCTCGTTCATGCAAGTAAGTGTGCGCTTAAGCACGGAGCCCTGGTCTCTTGCAGCACACAACCTTTCGTGCTACAAAGCCTCGAAAAATCAAGGTATTAAAAATGTCCTTTAAAGAAAAAAAAAACCTATCAAACCTCTCCTTTAGGATTTCCCCAATTTGTTGTCTGTACAGATGAATATTTACCTTGTGTATTTCCCCTAATTCCTATAGAAAACAGGTATAGGAAATATTTTTTTTTTAAGATTTTATTTATTTATTTGAGAGAGAGAATGAGAGACAGAGAGCACGAGAGGGAGGAGGGTCAGAGGGAGAAGCAGACTCCCCGCCGAGCAGGGAGCCCGATGCGGGACTCGATCCCGGGACTCCAGGATCATGACCTGAGCCGAAGGCAGTCGCTTAACCGACTGAGCCACCCAGGCGCCCAATGAAACTTTATTTATTTATTATTTTTTATAAAGATTTTATTTATTTATTTGAGAGAGAGAATGAGAGACAGAGAGCACGAGAGGGAGGAGGGTCAGAGGGAGAAGCAGACCCCCCGCCGAGCAGGGAACCCGATGCGGGACTCGATCCCTGGACTCCAGGATCACGACCCGAGCCGAAGGCAGTCGCTTAACCAACTGAGCCACCCAGGCGCCCC
>NW_027692405.1:0-357 GCF_054177405.1 Leptonychotes weddellii | reverse complement strand
ATTCATTCTTTGTATTGTGTCTCCCTCCTCATATCTGACCCAGCACTAACCTGTTCATTTCATGGCCCAAATTCCCTTAGATCCCCTGGAATCCATCTGCTTTCCCCATCTCCATGGCCTCCACCCCAAGGGAACAGAGGCCTGCTGCCTGCACAGCCTCCTGACTGGTCCCGTGACTTCCACAGACGCCCCCCGCCCCGTCTGCACTCCCTGTGGCAGGTTGAATGACCTTTTAAAGAAGCACATCTGGTCATCTGCCTCTGCTGCTGGGGACCCCCCCCCTGCTCCCCTCACACCAGCATAAGAGAAAGCCCCCCCCAGGCCCAAAGCCCAGCATGCCTGTCTCAGCCCCCCTGT
>NW_027692404.1:0-357 GCF_054177405.1 Leptonychotes weddellii | reverse complement strand
GGGGCAGCCTAAGAAGGAGTGGTCACAGCTCATGGCTGAGCACACGTCAGGACTTCCGCCCGGACAGGCCAGTCGGTCTGGGGAGATACTGCTCGGATCCCCTCATGCAGCCTGAGCCTGGAGCTCTTCGTTTCCCTTCCCCCTGACCCTTTGAGGGAGCCGGTGTCCGTGGCCATGCGGGGACAGGAGGGGCTGACGAAAGGAGCACCGTGCTTGGATGTTTGTGTCAACGCTGCTGGGGAACACGGGGCAAATCACTTGAGTTTTCTGGGCCTCTGCATGCCCCTCTCTGAACCGGGTCAGCACCTGCTGTGAACATGTTATTAACCGTATGGTAGCTTCCAGAACAGCGGCACG
>NW_027692403.1:0-357 GCF_054177405.1 Leptonychotes weddellii | reverse complement strand
ATGTACTCGCTCTCTCTCATTCTCTCTCTCTCAAATAAATAAAAAAAAAAAACTTTAAAAAAAATAAATTAATTAATTAAAAAAATATGTGCTCTCCATATATAGCAGCCACTAGTCATATGACAACTGAGTACTAGAAATTGGTTAGTGTGACTGAGGAGCTTAATATTTTATTTTATTTTATTTTAGCCACATGTACCTAGCAGCTACCTTCCTGGACATTGCTGTTCTTGACTAAAGTCCTTGGACTGTACCTAAGATAAAGTTATGTTAACGTTCAAAGGGATGTATTCACAGGGTTTTTTGTAATTTCTTAAAAGATGTCACTAATATTCTATTGGGGTCAAAGATCTTGGC
>NW_027692402.1:0-357 GCF_054177405.1 Leptonychotes weddellii | reverse complement strand
GTGCAACTTAAACTTGTATAGTGATGTATATCAATTATTTCTCAATAAAACTGGGTTGGAAATGTGAGCTGCTGCTGAAAAAATATTGTCTTGTAAACATAGAAAACTTAAAGTCCTAAATTATCTTTCAAGGAGAAAAGATTAAAAGAAAAAAATACTGGGGCGCCTGGGTGGCTCAGTCGGTTAAGTGACTGCCTTCGGCTCAGGTCATGATCCTGGAGTCCCGGGATCGAGTCCCGCATCGGGCTCCCAGCTCGGCAGGGAGTCTGCTTCTCCCTCTGACCCTCCTCCCTCTCATGTTCTCTGTCTCTCATTCTCTCTCTCTCAAATAAATAAATAAAATCTTTAAAAAAAAAA
>NW_027692401.1:0-357 GCF_054177405.1 Leptonychotes weddellii | reverse complement strand
CATTTGCTCCTACAAAGGCCACCTTTTCTTGGGGAAACAATCTTTGAGCCCAGTTGATGTTTCAGTTGGAGAATGTTTTCTTGGCCCCAGAGAAGCGGAGGTCGGGAGGAAAAGGCCGCTGTCCTCACTGGCCCATCCTTCCCCTCATGAAGCCTCAACACCAGCCGCAGACCCAGCCGGAGGAACCACGTGGATGCCCAAGGGCCTCAGGGGTATCACCCTCCCAGGGACAGATGATGCCCACTGCAGAGAGCTGCCCTGGCCTGAGGCCGCCCACAGAGGCCTTCCTAAGGCTGGCCACATCCGCTGACCTGGACACCAGCGCAGGCCCGGAGACCCAGGCTGTGTCTGATCGGG
>NW_027692400.1:0-357 GCF_054177405.1 Leptonychotes weddellii | reverse complement strand
AGCAAGATGGCAGAGGAGTAGGAGACCTGGATTTCATCTGGTCCCAGGAATTCAGCTGGATAGGGATCAAACCATTCTGAACACCTACAAACTGAACAGGAGATCAAAGAAAAGATCAGCAACAATTCTCTGAACAGAAAAGCAACCACTTTCTGGAAGTTAGGACATGCAGAGAAGTGAATCCGAGGCAATATTCAGGAGAATAGAAGGCAGGCGAGGGGGCCTCCATCAGCCACTACTGGCAAGTAATGAGCAGTGGAGCACAAAATCAGAACTTTTAGAAGTCGGCTCCACTGAGGGACATTGCTCCAGTGGCTAAGCGGGGGGTGGAACATTCACAGGGACAGTGTGGTCTCA
>NW_027692399.1:0-357 GCF_054177405.1 Leptonychotes weddellii | reverse complement strand
CCTAGGGACAAATTATGTATTATGAATATACTATGTATTTTTAAAAAGTAGGATTTCAGCACAGGTGCAAATAATGGTCACACTCACTACCCAGGATGGTAGTGAGTGTGCAATATCCCTGTCACTGCCCCTCCATGAGCAGGGTCTCCTTTTAGAAACCAAAGAAGAAACTCCATAGGAGCTAAATCTAGCACCTTTCTTCTTTATGATTGAGCTACTTGGGTACTTGAAACCTTGACTTCAAAACATGGCCGAGATAGAAGACACCATTCACCTATTAGAAGAAACAAATATATTGGAAAGGAAAATATTTTGGACTAGTGAAAACAAGGACCACTCTTTTTACAGAATTTGCCA
>NW_027692398.1:0-357 GCF_054177405.1 Leptonychotes weddellii | reverse complement strand
CCCCCAGGCCTGCACTTGGGAGCTCATGCAAGACGGAGAGTTTGGGAAGAAGACTAACGCATGAGACACGTCCAGTGATAACGAGACTGAGGAGGCTGGATGGTGGCTCTCTTTCTGGCCCATCTGGGATCTCCGTGACAAGGCAGAAATAACCCTACTGGGCCTCAGTAAGCTTCGCGGGCCTGGCCTCTGATACGGACGCCGCAGGCATGGCCCACGGCCCCCCGCAAGCTGCCCTCACCCCCACTGGGCAGATGAAGAGATGGAGGGCAGGGAGTGGCTCTGGGGACCCCAGGGCGCAGCACACGCAGCTACCTCCAGTGCACATTCCCCAAGGAAGCCTGGGAAGGCATCTCG
>NW_027692397.1:0-357 GCF_054177405.1 Leptonychotes weddellii | reverse complement strand
ATTTATTTATTTATGTATTTACTAATTTATAATAATCCTCTATTTGGAGGATTTTTGCTCCCATTTTTCAAGTTTATCCTATTTATTCTTTCTTGCAATCTGTGGGGTCACTGACAATCTTTTCAAACAATGTTCTCTCTGAAATTTTCTTTCTTCACCCAAAATATATTTTTTCCAGTCTTGCAAACATATCTCCTATGTTTTATATCTTCCTTTTGCCCCTCTACATCATCATCTTTATCTTTCTCTACACACTTATGTGCCCTAGAAGTATATATTAATCAATGATATGATAAATAACACCTTCATAAAGGGGCTTCATCCAGGAGCTTCCTTGTGCTCTGTTTTACCTTTCCC
>NW_027692396.1:0-357 GCF_054177405.1 Leptonychotes weddellii | reverse complement strand
CAACATATGCAAAATTGGGGTCCCTGAAGAAACCAAATGATTCAAAGTAACAAATATTTTAAAATATAATTCAAAGCATTTCTTAAAATGAAACAAGACTTGAATCTACTTATTGGATGTTCACACAACTTCCCAGGGAAACCCGATCCAGGACAGTAACTGTATGAGACATAGCCTAGTCTAATTATTGACTTAAAGAGAGTATCCTTTGAGCAGTAAAGCATAAAAAAATCAAGTTACTTACAAGAGAAAAAAAAATCAGATTGAACTCAGACTTCACCCAATAGCATTTAACATTAGAAGAGAATGGAGAGGGGTGTCTAGGGGGCTCAGCTGGTTAAACATCTGACTCTTGGT
>NW_027692395.1:0-6801 GCF_054177405.1 Leptonychotes weddellii | reverse complement strand
GAGGGGGGTGGGGGGATGGCTTAGCCTGGTGGTGGGTATTGAGGAGGGCACGTTCTGCATGGAGCACTGGGTGTTATGCACAAACAATGAATCATGGAACACTTCATCTAAAACTAATGATGTAATGTATGGGGATTAACATAAGAATAAAAAAAAATTTAGTCAGATTGAGAGAGTATGGAATGATAAGTCATTAGTGGTAAGACGGGTTTGTTGGGATGTATATTTATTGGGACCCATGTAGTATCATCCCCATAACATATATATATGATACACACATCATGTATATATATATCATATATATAATATATATGTACATATGTATATGTGTATATCATATATGTAATATATATAACATGTATCATGATATATATTGGTATCATATATGACCATTTACATTGTATATAATAATGCCTATATCAGTATATTAATATATTATACATATTAAAATTAAAATTTGTAGGTTTCTATATTTTATTTACAGAGGGAAACCTGTAAATGGATTAGTTTGTCTTTATAAATAGTAGGCCTTGCTGATTTTGAATAATATTGAAAGTAACATTTTGGAGTTGAATCATTTGCCTCTAATATCTGATTTTTAGAAATATTTATCCTGATTATTAGAATAACAGACAGTGTAGGCTGTTGGAACCAGTTAGTTAAAGCTAAAACAGCAACATGGAGACTGGTATCTCTGTAAAAGGGACATAAAAACACCTCCAAATAAGCAATGGAGCTCATGCAGTTTTGACACATTTATTTTATAGCCTGCCACTTTTTTTCCAAAGACATGGACACAGCTCCATGTGCATCTGCACCATCTGAAGTGCCCTAAAGAATCCCTTGTTTCCACTCTTATTTGCGCCAGGGTCTGAAATTTGAAGGGACTGGCCAAGGTCCCTGAGCAAAGCATGTGTAGGCCATGAACTTTACAAGGGCAATTGTCCAAACATACAAATATTCAGATAGAATTAGAGGCATATGATCAACGCTGGGTTTGCACTCTACTAGTCCAGGGACTCACTTCCATCTTGTTACCCTGCTCAGCAACTCCTGAGCAAGGCTCTGAGGGGAGTTTCCAGAAAATTTTTTGCTCCAGCTTCTGCAGCTGGTGGTTTTCCCCAAAGGCTAAGCATTTGTTTTCTTTGAGTTTTGGTGTCCCTAATTTCTTAAAGCTGGTCAACTACCTGCTAATCTTCATATTTGCATTAGCTTGATATTCTCATGCAGATTAAAGGCAGGTAGCAGGACTGGCATATCTCAGAACTGGTCACAGAGATTGAAGCTCCTTGTCCTTATCCTGCTTGATTATCATGAATTATAACCTGAAATTGTATGATGCATCTGTTTGCTTGTTCACTTTCTCTCCCACCACTGAGATGTAAGCTCCCTAAGAACGAGGGCTTGGCTTGTTAATGCATCTGCTCTGCTCCTGGAACACTGCCTAGCGTATGTTAGGCATTCAATAAATTTGTGCTGAAAGAATAAACAAGTTGTAGAAGTGGCCAATTTTCCAGCTTTGACATTTTCTTTCACATCTCTTCCTTATACTGACCCCCAGAAGTTTCTCAGATCTCTGGAGGTTCCTAATGAATAAGTCTGATGCAGAAATGAAAATATGTATTCTTCCTATAGGATTTAGTAATCTATTAAAATCTGTGGAAAACATTCCAATCACTACAAGAGTTTTATAATACCTTTGCTGCAATTTACACCATTAGAGTAATTATCTGGATAAACAACTTAATGAGGATAGTGAATTCATAAGTATGAAAACCAAGGAATAAAAAGTAAGTATGGATGTTAATCATGTGACTTGTAAGTGGCTTTCTTTTTTTTTAAGGTTGTCAAATTCATTGACATGAACTTTTTTCTAAACATTTCTTCGTTTTTATTGAAAAAAAAAAGTTGTTGTGGAGTAATTTTAAATTTACAAAAATGTTGCAAAGGCAAAATATAAAGAGTTTCTATGTATCCTTCATCTAGTCTTCCACATTACTCCCATTACCTTATACTTTCTGGAATTATCGTGGTATATTTGTCAAGATGAAGGAACTAATATTGCTATATGACTATAGACATTATCTGGATTTCCCCAGGTTTCTAATTCAGAGGATTAGAGTGCCTTTAGTTGGATTTAGTCTCACAGTCTGTGATAGTTTTGCAGTTTTTCCTTGATTTCCATGACCTTAATATTCCTAAAGGGAATTTGCTAGGTGTCCTGTGCAGTGTCCCTCAGTCTGCAGTTGCCTGTTGTTTTCTCAAGACCAGAATGGTGTTCAGGGTTTTGAGGAAGAATACAACACAGTTGAAGTATGCGTCTCACCGTATGGTATCAGAGAGCACATGATACTCACATGACATCACAGTGTATGTTAACCTTTGTCAGTGGATTAAGTTAGTACTTGAAGACTTCTCCACAGTAAATTTCTCACTTTTCCCCTTTCTATAGTGTTCTTCTGAAGTGAGTGGCTAAGTCCAGCCTGGCCTCAAGGGGGAGGCGATAGCGAAGAGGCTTGCTTGCTTATTTGTTTATTTATTTTATATTTATTTGTGTGTGTGAGCATGTGAATGGAGGTAGGTCGCAGAGAGAGAGAGAGAGAGAATCTTAAGCAGGCTCCACACTCAGCGCAGAGCCCAATGCGGGGCTCAATCTCATGACCCTGAGTTCATGACCTGAGCCAAAGCTAGAGCCGTCTGCTTAACCAACTGAGCTACGCAGGTGCCCCTGAAAACAGGCTTATTTTTAATTGCTACTATTTTGCTATGGACTGACGAGTGAAGTAATACTGTGGGAAAATGGGATCTGTGTACTAACTAGAAATCTTTTTTTTTTTTTTTTACTGTAAATAAATAAAATGTAAGTTGAACTAGCCAAAGCAAAATAAGTGAGTCTATATGAAGAGTTGTGTGACTCTGAAAGGGGGAGGCTGCCTCCCTGGGCTGCACGGTCCAGTGGAAACGGACTGGAGTGGCTACAGGGATGTTTTCCTCTCACTTCCTGCTGATCCTCACTGCAGATAATCTTCACTCTCTAACATGGGCATCCTCCATAGGGCTGGGAGAGTGATGAATATTTTCAGCGTGCTTCATATTTAATCATTTCTCTAATTGACAGAAATAAAAAGAGACTTGTTATCTCTGACCTCACGATTCAAACCCCAGGGAAGAGATCTGATTTTCTCAGCTGGAGGCAGGTGCTCTCATTGAAAGAGCTTTGATCAGTTGTTCAAAAATGGGGCAATTTACAGAATCTACTGAGCAAAATCTGAAAGACGATAGTAGCTATCATGGACAGAGTGGCCAAAGGTACATTTTGTTGTAGCAGGGTTTAAGAAAGAGTGATGTTACCAGAAGAAGGGGTGGGTAAGCAAAGCTCACCAGAATGACAAGTAAATAGATGTGTACCCCATGATGGTGTCTTCCTCCAAGTAGAAGCTGGGAGGTGATACTGTCTAATGTGTAGGTTAGGGGCATGTGCTTCACACCGCCTAAAGGCTGACCTCTTTCAAAATGTGTGTCTCACAGTAATATCAACAACTATATCAGTCCAGAAATATTTCCCACATTAATTGTGAGAAATAAAATTTCTTTTTATTAATTGTATAAAACATGATAAACTGGGGGAAAATGAGCTAGATAATCTGCTTTGGGACTCATTAAAAATACTTTGTAATACCTGCTATCTAATGTCCACCAAGTCCAGCAATGGAAAAGAGAAAATATGAATTCAGAAATACATGAGGGGTGCCTGGGTGGCTCTGTCAGTTAAGCATCTAATTCTTGATTTTGGCTCAGGTCATGATCTCAGGATTGTGAGATCAAGCCCTGCATTGGCTCTGTGCTGGGTATGGAGCCTGCTTAAGATTCTCTCTCTCCATCTCCTCCTGCTCCCCCACCAAGCTCACTTGCTCTCTCAAAAAAAAAAAAAGAAAATGAAAATAAGACATAAAAATTTAGCATATGGCAATTTACCATTATCATTATGGCATAATAGAACATAGATATCAAATTATTAAGTAGGTATAATTACTAAATACTTGGTAATTCTTGAGAAACAGTATGGAATTTTTCCCTAGGTGAAAATGAATTTTGATGAAAATTGGTATTTAAAGAACCAAAATGAAATTTTATAAGTGATATGGCTAAAATTATAGAAAAAGACCAATTGTCCATTGATTGATGAATGGATAAAGAAGACATGGTATGTCTTCTCTCTCTCTCCCTATACACACACACACACATACATACATATACCGTGGGCTATTACTCAGTCATAAAAAGAATGAAATCTTGTCATTTGCAATGACGTGGATGGAGCTAGAGTATAATATTCTAAGCAAAATAAGTCAGTCAGAGAAAGGGAAATATCATAAGATTTCACTCATACGTGGAATTTGAGAAACTAAATAACTGAGCAAAGAGGGAAAAATAAGAGAGAGAGAGGCAAACCAAGAAACAGACTCTTAGCTATAGAGGACTCACTGATGGTTACCAGAGGGGAGGTGGGTGGGCGGATGGGGAAACAGGTGATGGGGATTCAGGACTACACTAATGAGCACCGGGTGATGTATGGAAGTGTTGAATCATTGTATTGTATACCTGAAACTAATATTGCACTATATGTTAACTAAGTGGACTTTACATTTTTTAAAAAAAGTGATATGACTAAAACTGCATGATAAAAAAGTTAACCTAATTAATAATTGTAACAACTATCAGTTATTAATACTTATTAATCAATTATATATTATACAATTGACTAAATAACATTTAAATATAACATTAAACATTAAATAATATTCATCATTGGTAATTAGTCATTGATTAATATTTAATGACAAGAAATTTTTATCCCATCTCATAGCTAAAATATCCACTCAAGTGACCATTTGAAACAAGGAACCAACACTATGGTAGTAAACATAATAGTAACACATTAGACACTAATATTAATGGCTTCACTACCTATCAATCTCTACAGAATAAAACCTAAACAATTTTGAGAAACAGTAAAAGACTTAAATATTTTCCTAAGAAGAAAGCAAAACAAATACTTTACTACTTCTAAACAAAGGAACAACTTATTCTGATAAAGTTTTAGATGAAAGATGTGACACAAGAAATAAAGTAGGAAAATGGACACAGTGAAATTTATAAAGTGAAAACGAGATCTCTAAAAATATTATCAAATAGATAAGACATTTTAAATATGATAATAAAAATAACCATAAGTAAACAATAGAATAAGGAATATAAAAATACTCCTTAAGAAGCTAAAATATGAAGCAAATTGAACATTAAAAATTCATCTTGAAAACTGCTTTTTATGTAGTAAGATACTGAAAACCTTAAATCTACAAATACATTTTATGCTGTGGGTGGGATGCTCTGGGTGGGATGGGTGCAGCAGGATGTTGGTAATGTAGGGTTCAGGGTGAATGATGTGAACATTCCTTCCACGCAGGGTGGACGGGTTGGGGAGACAGGAAGGAAGGTGAATTCCCAGCTTGTGCACTTAACACACAGAGAGGAAGACTAGGTTAGGACACAGTCCAGCTCCCCACCATCATCTCGGCACTGGATTCCAATGTCTGGGGGGTAGTTTTAGGTATAGAGTGCCCAGTACATTCCACAGAATTGTGTGGAACTTGATACAGAATTGAGATTGTCAGGAATCCAATTTATAATAAATTACAATTAATTAGATCCTTTCAATTCAGCTGTGCTGAAATTGTCAGTTTTCCATGCTTACTATTTATTGGAAAATCCCACATTTTTAACAGATTTTGTGAAGTAAGCCTTTCCTTTCTTTTCATTTAACCTTAAGACACATCCTATATACCACATCCTCCCTGCCTCTTCTCTGGATACTCCCTATGTTTTTCATTTGAAAAATATCACTGAAACAAATAAACAACAAAACACAACATTGTTATGAAGCATGATCTGGGTACCCACCTGACCCAGAAAATTCAAGGAGGCAGGAAATTCTTCATGATCTCTTGCAAGCGTGAAAATCCATGATTGTCTAATTGTAATTTGAAAGAATACATGAAGATATGATGAGTCTTTCCAAGTTAAGTTATAAATTTGAGTACATTTCCAATTAAAAGCCTAATGAGATACTGTATGAAAACTGACAGAAAGATTCCAAAATTCATTAATAAAATAAATGAATAAGACTATTTAATATATTCTGAAATAAAGAGAATAGCAATGACGGAGTAAAGATCTCATCAGATATTAAAACCTACTATATATATCAAGTATAATGAAACTTACACTGAAGGAACACAGAACTCAGGAGAAAAAAATTATGAAAATATGTAAAATATAAACCAAGGTTGGTATGTTTAAAAAATGTTGAATGGATCTTAAACTGAGCACAGAGTTCAAAAAGAAAACAGTATCCATAACTATTTAGCGATACAATATTGAATGTAAAAATTATAGACTCATAGCCTCTTTCTGAAGCTTGATGGAGCTTCTGTTTTATGCTTTAAGTCAAACAACAACTGAGTCCACCCAGGGCGACGTAGGTCTTTCCATGTTTCAGAAAACTGAGAAACTACCATTACCGAATGTAACTTTCATGTTCTTGCTCTTTGTGCCTTCATCTTACACTATCTCTGTGTAATTTCAGTATAATTTATGTCAAGGCTCACATAAATTGTGTGAGTCATAAATAGAATGATCTCAAGACCATACTGGAAGTACAGTGCCTGTTGAGGACTTGTAAGAAAAATGGCTTTTAAGAAAGAATGAAAACATTCAGGGAGGGTTAAGGCAGACTCTTTT
>NW_027692394.1:0-357 GCF_054177405.1 Leptonychotes weddellii | reverse complement strand
AAAAAAAAAAAAAAATCAAAGGATAGGAGAGTCCTTACTCAAGACAAAGCCCCAGAATTCACAATGGTTTGTTTTACTTTACAGGTCACCTGAGTGAGACATTAGTTTTGGTGACTGAGAGGAAGTGACCAGCTCACCTGCCCAGCGCAGCAAGCAAGCATAGTTCCTAATCTACCTGTCCTCACTGGCTTCCCAGGCCCTCTGACCTCTGACACCACCATATCTTCCATTCTATAACCCCTAAACACTCCTGCCCTGAGGACACCTCTGTTATGCAAACTGTAATTTGGCCGTGATAGAAGGTATACACACACCTTCTATTGGGTTTTCAGCTAAAGGCCAAATTGTGTTGTTCTG
>NW_027692393.1:0-357 GCF_054177405.1 Leptonychotes weddellii | reverse complement strand
GGTGACCGTCCCCCGGCCATTCCTCTCACTCTGACTGTGTCCTCCGCCTTATCTACCGTCCCCACTACGGCTGCCCCCACCGTATTTGCAGGGCCACACCGTGATGCGATGGCCGCCGCGGGTGGCAGGAGCCACAGGCTCTGCAGCTCCCGCTCCGGGCCCTGTGAGCCCCAGACGTGGCGTGTGTCCCCCGTGCTGCTCGCAGGGCCCGCACACGGCTGGTGGTGGAGCGGCCACTTGACAGAGGGCACCGCCGCACGCAGGCACCAGGCAACGCCCGTGATGTGGGCCCCGGGGCAGGTGAGCCTTCACCTCCGGACGTGTCCCGCCGGGCAGAGTGAGGCCTGCTGCGATGTG
>NW_027692392.1:0-357 GCF_054177405.1 Leptonychotes weddellii | reverse complement strand
ATTAATCTGTAAGGCTCCAGTGGTCAGAATTAGGCTCAATGGGTGGGAGTTCCAGGGACAGATTTCAGATTAATATCAGGAAGAGTTTTTCATTACCAGAACTGTCCGACAGCATGTCTTTTTTTTTTTTTAAAGATTTTATTTATTTATTTGACAGAGAGAGACACAGCGAGAGAGGGAACACAAGCAGGGGGGAGTGGGTGAGGGAGAAGCAGGCTTCCTGCGGAGCAGGGAGCCTGATGTGGGGCTCGATCCCAGGACCCTGGGATCATGACCTGAGCCGAAGGCAGATGCTTAATGACTGAGCCACCCAGGTGCGCCCACAGCACGTCTTACAGGATCACGAGCTCCCCATCA
>NW_027692391.1:0-357 GCF_054177405.1 Leptonychotes weddellii | reverse complement strand
AATACCAAATTTATCTAATTTACCTACATCATTCTTAAAGGATATTTTATAAGAATGATATTAAACAAATATGGAATTTAGTTTTAGACAGTAAAATGGAAACTTTTTATTTAAATTACAGTAAACTAGTATCAGTTAATCTTGATATTTTTAAAATGATTTTGTTTTGGGGGCGCCTGGGTGGCTCAGTCGGTTAAGCAACTGCCTTCGGCTCAGGTCATGATCCTGGAGTCCTGGGATCGAGTCCCGCATCGGGCTCCCTGCTCAGCAGGGGGTCTGCTTCTCCCTCTGACCCTCCTCCCTCTCACGCTCTCTGTCTCTCATTCTCTCTCTCGCAAATAAATAAATAAAATCTTT
>NW_027692390.1:0-357 GCF_054177405.1 Leptonychotes weddellii | reverse complement strand
CCCAGGGCCATGTGGTCAGAGTCTCAGATCCAGAGCATCTGATGTGCGTGGGCCTGCAATTAACAGAGCCACAATAGCACGAGACCCAGACAGCCTGGGAGGCCAACCACACCAGTAATTTCTAAAGAAGTTACCCACGGGCTGGCGAATGAGCAGGTGCCATACATGGGAGGGAGCATGCACCCTTGGCTACTGCAGCGCCATCTTGGTCCCAAGGAGTGAGTGGGGTCAAAAATCTATGTCGGGAATCCTCAGCTTGAGAGTGCCAGGGCCTCGACATCTTTAGGCCTTAACACCTACACCCATCAGACAGCTCCTGGATCGGTGTGACACTGAAATAAAAGAATACAAAGAGAA
>NW_027692389.1:0-357 GCF_054177405.1 Leptonychotes weddellii | reverse complement strand
CTCCCTCTCTGTTTTCATCTTATTTTTCCTTCCCTTCCCCTATGTTCATCTCTCTTGTTTCTTAAATTCCATAAAATCTTTTCTTTCTCATATATCCTTAAATTCCCACCTTCTAAGTAAATTATCTTCAAACTTTTGTTAACCTAGAAAATGTTCTGCAGGGCGCCTGGGTGGCTCAGTTGGTTAAGCGACTGCCTTCGGCTCAGGTCATGATCCTGGAGTCCCTGGATCGAGTCCCGCATCGGGCTCCCTGCTCGGCAGGGAGTCTGCTTCTCCCTCTGACCCTCCCCCCTCTCATGTGCTTGCTCTCTCTCATTCTCTCTCTCTCAAATAAATAAATAAAATCTTAAAAAAAAA
>NW_027692388.1:0-357 GCF_054177405.1 Leptonychotes weddellii | reverse complement strand
TTGGCTACAACCCCCAGTGGTCCTCTCCGGAGCGTGGCCTTGCCAGTGAAGCAAGCTCCCTCCCCCCAGCAGCCTTGGCACTGCCCGCATAAGCTTTCGTGATTGCACTTCCCTTATTAAGAGGACACCGTCTTTTCGTAGCTGCTGGCCGGGGCCGACGGTGGTGGTGGGGGTGGTCGTGGTGATAACTTTTCTCATTTGACTCTGTGTTCAAAGGCACATCTTGTTCTTACTGTAAACCTCTGACTAGGCAATCTCTTTCCCCCATTTTCAAGCTCCTGGTGTGGAAGCGGTGGCATGTATCTCACTGTACTTTTATTTATTTATTTATTTTTAAAGATTTTTATTTATTTATTT
>NW_027692387.1:0-357 GCF_054177405.1 Leptonychotes weddellii | reverse complement strand
CTCGCTCAACTGGTGGAGCGTTCAACTCTTGATCTCAGGGCTGTGAGTTTGAGCCCCACCTTGGGTGTAGAGATTACTTAAATCTTTAAAAAAAAAAAAAGATTGGATTTTATTGGCAGTCCGTGATGTTTCTTCTACCAACTTCCCAGTCAGATAGCCATGCACACACTGGAAATGAGAAACACACACATACACACACACATACACACATGCATACACAGAATAAATCTATTTTCAAGAATCTCAGAGGAACTTTCACAAGTAGGTCAACTGAACTGAATTGTGAAACTCAGCTTATAGTGTTCTGTGCATTTGTCTCCCATGGAAACCAAACAAACCAGCCAGCCCTACCAGAAG
>NW_027692386.1:0-357 GCF_054177405.1 Leptonychotes weddellii | reverse complement strand
CAGCTGCAATAATTTTTAAAAGCATCCACATTAACAAAGATGAACAAACACACAAAATCCTTTGTGTTGAGAGGAAGAACAAGTTGTACTAGCCTAGGGTGGGTGACAATTTCTCTACGTAAGATGCATTGAATCATTTCCACAAACCAGGCCAGACCATGTCCTATAAAGCCATTGTTAACCCTCATCTCAGAGAACTAAAATGAGGAAAAGTCACGCTGTGCCTACAAAAATCCTGATAAAAGGCCAATGCTTAAAGTAAAAGCATTTCATCACTTTCATTTTTAAGAATGGAAAAACAGATATGTAGTTGATATTTGTAAAAATCTTATTTGGTAGCTAGACCAAGTGGACACC
>NW_027692385.1:0-357 GCF_054177405.1 Leptonychotes weddellii | reverse complement strand
CTGGACAGTGAAGGAGTCGAAGTGGCCCTGGGGGACGGTCCAGGAGAGGCTCAGCGAGTCTGGGGAGGATCCTGTGACCGTCAGCTCCCCCAGGACGGGCTCCTCGGGGGGCTCTGGGGCCTCCATGCTGGGTTCTGTGGGGCTGGGCGTCTCCTCCACCTCGGTGGGGGTTGGGGTCTCTTCCTCTGCAGCTGAGAAGGACAGACACAGAGGAGGTGAGGCAGGATCCCCAGGAGATGTCCTCAGGTCTTGGGAGAAGGATGGAGAAGCTGTGATCATGTCTGGGGGCCCCCAAATTCAGCTCAGGGAAGTCCATCCTTGGGGCTGGGTGGGCTTGCTCAGCTGCATCTCACAAAC
>NW_027692384.1:0-6802 GCF_054177405.1 Leptonychotes weddellii | reverse complement strand
AATAGCCTTTTTGATTTCTACTTGGTTGGATTTTAGTTCTTTTACTTCTCCAGAAAGGGTTTCTCTAATAACTTCCATATTTTTTTCAAGCCCAGCTAGTATCTTTAAAGTGATGATTCTGAACTCTAGATCCGACATCGTAGTAATGTCCGTATTGAGTAGGTCCCTGGCAGTCGGTACTACCTCTTGTTCTTTTTGTTGAGATGATTTTTTCTGTCTTGTCATTTTGTGTAGAGGAGAATAGATTAATGAGAGAACAAAATGCTAGCAGAGTAACAACGTCCCCAGAAAATATACTCTAAACAAATCAGAAAAGACCTTCCAGAAAGTGGTCGCTTTTCTGTTCAGAGAGTTGTTGCTATTCCTTTCTTCGATCTCCTGTTGGGTTTGTAGGTGTTCAGAATGGTTTGATCCCTATCCAGCTGAATTCCTGAGAGGAGACGAAATCCAGGTCTCCTACTCCTCCGCCATCTTGCTCCGCCCCCTTCCCAGTTGTCAGATTTTAATGTGTTGATTGTTTCCATCCAAAAGATATGATTTCATTTATTTTTAAATCATTCCATTTGAGAATTTTCAACAATTTTCCTCATATATTCTAAGGCTTTTTGGTTCCCCTGTTTGGATTACCAATCCTCTCCTTCCATTTACTTTCAATGAATTCTTACAGCATGTACCCATCAAGAGTGAAGTCAAATGGTGAACTCTAAGTGGGATGGTCAACATTTCCTGACTCTACCTTTTTCGTTTCCTCCACTCCTCCATCTCATAGCAAGCTGAGCTGAAAATGGAGTGTGGATCTTTAGCAGTATTTTGAGTGGCATATCCCTCTCAAAAATGCAGGCCAAGTTATAACTTATCACCCACTGTTTTAATGCACAGCATGTGTGTGGTTATGGGTATGGGTGTGTGTAGTGAGAGGAGAAGACAGAGACAGGGAGACAGAGAGAGTGAGCGAAGGACAAAGAGAGAGAAGGGAATGTGGCAAAGACTTATACTTAGTTGGTTCAGATGAAGGACATATATAATTGACATAATTGTCCAGGTATTTCTCTTTCAACATTTCTGTAGGTTTGAATTTTTAAGAAATAAAACATAAACGTAAATAAAATTAGGAAATCTGATATGTGAGCAATTCAAAGCCTATAACAATCAACCAAGTTTTCTCCTTGTCCCCTCCTCTTTTCTACTCCAGAACTGACCCTCTTTGTTGCTCTCTCTTATACTGCCATCAGTAGGAGACAGAGAGAAAAGGAATGAACTGTAGAGATGAGAATTTGTAGACCCTCTGAGATACCTATTTCTAGTTCCATCATCCCCACTAACTCAAACACTGGTTAGACCAAAAGATAAATAGAATTTGCATTTTGGGTTCAGAATAATTCAACGTTCATTGCCTAAATGCCACGCTCAGTGCTAAGTGTTTTTTACATGTATTAACCACTCCATACTTCAAAATAAACATAAAAGGCAGGTATCATTATAACTCCTTTTGGATGAGTATACGGAAATTCATAGAGGTTAAGAAGCATGTTTGCTATTAGACAACTCTTGAGACTATTGTGAATTGAATCTGTCTTCACTGGTTTCACGAGCAGTTAGCTTAATCATTTATTTAAAAGTTTCTAAGTTCAGAACTTAAAATCAGGTGGGACTAGTTTTGAATTGCCCTTGCATTCTTAACAGGAGCTTGAAATTGAACAGGTTACTTATTCAGTCTGAGCCTCACTATTCTCATATATAATGAAAATATGATATACCCTGAATAATTATAAGGATTATACGTAGATAGAATATATATATGTAAAATCTAACCTCTTATAAATGTTTAACAAATGAAATTTATTTACGTGAGATTCTTGAGAACGAGGCTCAATAATTTTCAGTTATTTATTATGTAAGAGTATTTTTTCAATTACAGGAATCCATATTTCCTGATGCCAAATATGATAGAATCATCTATAAATATTCTTTTCAGATGTTATCTTTCATTGGTCTTTTTAAGCAAATTGTCTAATTCTCAAAGTATTTTGCTGACATTTTACGTTTTTTTATAAACTTTAATTTTGGAGAAAGCTTGAAAATAGTGAAAGTTCATCATATCTTAAAAGGCTGTGACAGAAAGTCCCCATTTGTCACTTTCTTAAGCATGATTTAATCAGTCAGTAATTATTTATTGGACAAACACTATGGAACCAATACTGTATACAAATAAAATATGGTCTCTTAAATACCTGAAAAATGAATAACTCGAGAATTTAATTTAAAGATCTACAAAATTTCATATATAGAAAGAAACTTAAAGAGATTTAGTAACCAGCATTATTTGGATTGCTCAGTATATTTGAGAAAGGGACAGGCGGGGCTAGGTAGGGAGAGATAAGTAGGGGGCTACATGATCAGGTTCACAGAAATCCCCAAAATGTGGAGGTGTAAGGAACCAGAGAAAAGGGAACACACCCTACTACCCTGCCCTCATGGGGGGGTGGGGAAGGGAGAAAGGGCCTTTTTTATGACAGTCACCTGTGACCAACAAAAAATAAATAGGCCCTGAAAAGAAGTAAGCCATTAAAGATGCTATGGCTAGTCCTGCTTACACAAAGGTGCTGTCAGTAGAGAAATTAAAAAGATTTAAGTTCCCTGGTTAGCTTTCAATATGAGACCAACCCTAAAAGCCCTCAGTGGCAACCCTGTTGGGACCCCCCCACACACACACTCCTGAGAGCTTTTTCTTTTTTTTTTATGTATCCTTGCTTAATAAAACTCTCGCTTTACTCACGCTCCTTTGTGAGATTCATTCTTCGACTACTTGAGACAAGAACCAAGCTCTTCCCCTTCATGTTTACTTAATAACAAAATGGAAACTTTTAAAAATGTTTTTGATGTTTTGGAACATAAATTACTTTTTCTAAATGTGATGACCACTTTGGGAAGAGACTGTATTTAGAGGTAAACCCTCAAATTTGATAGGGTCAAATCTCTTACTATTCAAAATATGTTTTATAGAAAATAAGAATCATCATTACCTGGAGGTATGTTAGAAATGGAGAAATCAAGCCTCACCACACACCTACAGAATCCCAATTTAACCATGTCCCCAGGTAATTCATTTGCATATTGTTTAAAAACAGCAGATCTAGTCTATCTATCCCTTTGTTACTTGGGTACTAGTATTTAGAGGCATAAAAATGAAGTCTGAATATCACCAAAAGGCAAAGAGATATCTGGATATTCTATGCAAAAATGCAAATATTTGGCCCACTTAAAAGCATTCCAAACCTGTTGGCTGATAAACACTTATCTGAGTAGAACAAAGTGCCTCCACTTCCAGGGCAGGTTTCGCTCTATTCTAATGACCCACTATGAACAATGGCCTTATTTAGTCTTATTTTGGAAACCTGCAGTGCAGGTTTTTTTCATTTACAAGAATTCCTGATTAATTAAGCAAGAAGACACTCCAGGCAATATATTTCTGGATGTAGGATAAGATGGAGTGAAGGATATGTTGCAGATTTAGTGACTTGTTCACCATCTTATACAAGTACACATTTTCCTCTGCAAGATGCTGCCCAAATGGGACTCATTATGCTCAAACTACAGGAAATATCAGCACATTTAGGGGAGAATTGCAGTCCCAATCATTTTCAGAGTATTAGGCATGTTTGTTTAAAATTCCAATCAGAAAGTTCCACTTTTGCCCAGCATTTGAAATCTATTTGGTAATTTACCTTAGAGCAATGTTTGAATAACAAAAAGGTTTAAAAAAAATTAAACAACCAGAAACAAAACAAAACAAAACAAAAAACCTTACTTTCCAAGGGCAAAGCATTCCAGTTTTACAGATGAATCCTTTGCAGCTTGTATAGTTTCAGGAAAACGCACTTCAATCTTTGGTTCATATTCCCCCATCACACCTGTTAAATATCAAAAGAGCTAGCAGCATTTCTGGAGAATAAAGTTTTCTGTGAAGTAAATGCTTCATTAACCAAAATCTGATTATTTTGTCCTTCAATTAAAAACATTTTCATATATTTTAAAGAGTGATAGAGGGCAAAGAAACTACATGATGCTACTTAAGGAATTAGTTTATTCCCTTCTTGCTTAAAAAGAAATATCTAAGATATATCAAAGTATTAGAAGAGAGGCAACCCAAATTTCCCTATATTCCATGTTAGAATCTTACAAAGAATTTGTCTTCCAATTAAGAAATGAATGCACCTCAATTCTAAAATATTTCTGAATTATCAAGAATGTTTCTTCTCTAGAGATATCCAGATCTATCACCCCTTCACGGAACTCTTGGGGCCAGATCTGTTCAGGAATAAGGAAATTTTCAGTTAACACTGTAGGAGTTCTCTTTATACATAATAATAGTTTTTCTGCAACAAAACCTATAAAGTAATAACAATAATTGGGATAAAGACATAAATATTCTCATGTCAGTTCACTAAGGATTTACTGTTAAGTGAGTTTGCTGTTCACTTATAAAAAATTTTTGTTTTTATAGTTTTAAATTTTTCAATAAGGAATTGTGGATATGGGCTAAGATTAGGATAGGACAGTACTGTAATGTATGTAAATATGCTATCGACCAGAGGTGTAACAGAAATATATTTCTAGTCTATCCTCATTAACTTAATTAATTTAATCAGTGGCCACTCAAGATTCCTCAAAAATTTTTTTTTTTAACTTATGTACCAAATACCAGAGTAATATGTTCCAAAGGTAAATGATTTATTGGTGGCCAGTACAACTGCACAGAAGCTGAAATGTACAAAATATATATCAAATAAAAATACTTCATTTTTAAGACTTGATCATTCCAAACATTCAAAGAAGCTATGGTTGAGGTGGTAGAGAGTACTAGTTCAGCAAACTAAATTGGTTAAATTTTCTATGTTCTATTTTCTTGACATCTGATTTTTCTTGAGTGACTACTTTTAGAAGAGGTTTGATATTTCTTATATCAATACTATTAACATTAATATAGTATAATTCTTCTGATCTGTTTTTACCACGTATGCACTGAAGGGAATAGAAGGGATAAAAGAATGAAGGAATTAAGAAGGGGAGAAGAAGGAACTAAAAGTAGACCAGAAAAAGGAAAAATTATGGTAGAATTTCTATGCATATTATTGGCTTATGAGCTCTTTCTGTCATGAACAGTGTACTCACTGAAGGGGAGAAATTGGACTTATGAATAAATCTAGTGGTTGCTGAATTCTGAATTAAGTCTATGCAAATATATTTGGGTGGTTAGTGATTATAAAAGCTCTGTCATAAGAACTCCCTGTATGGAGCTAATTCCATAATTCTGTTAGCCATCATTAGCATTATTTTCTTGCTCTTAAACCCCTCAGAGAGGAGAAAAACTCTGGGAGGTACTATATTTCAAGTCCAGATCTGATCATAAAATGCATCAACAGGTTTTCTATCTTTACATTTACCACTGTGAATATTTAATTAAAGAGTCGACTAGAGGATTATTCTACTTCGATGACTTCCCTAGGTTTTCTAGTTCTCTAAATCTTGTGCCAGCTAGGTTCTGACTAAGCTACAAAACTTATCAGAGACCAATTTGAATTATGTGCCTCGGAGGAATATAATTAGTATGAATCTTGTGTTTCATTCCTCTTTGGAATGCTTATAATTAATGTTTGCTTGCTTTGCTTTCCTCAGATGTGAATTTTTTTCCCATTTTGCCAGCCAGGTAAATAAAGGTGAACAAAAAAGACAAATATGGAAAAGAAAGAGGCATTAAAGAGAAGCTGCATCATTTGCTCACTGAAAACAATATTATTCACTTAATAAGTTTGGCAGCACCCACACGTGCACACACACACGCCTACTCCCCCAAACTTTTTTTATATAAAATGTTCCTTAAGCAACGAAAGGATCTGTTCCAATGCCAGTGAAGAAATGGCACGATATACCCAGAATCATATAAACTGTACCATGTGAGTGAGTTACGGAATTTTCTATTTTATTTTTTATGCTATCTGATTTTCATCATATTTGTAAATTGAACCTCAACTCATTGATGATGTGGCTCCTCTGAACCAGAGGGAAACTGAAAGCTCAACAGATGTCCCCAGGCTTCAAAAGCGACGGACAAAGTATATTCCCAAGATAGCTCATCATCTTACCGTCAGTGCGCTGCACTAATGGAGTAGGTGGTCCTTGAACACTTCTCTGGGCTTCCTTGTTTGTTATGAAGCAAGTGTAGTTGCCCACATCTGATGGTTCCACTTTGGCAATGTACAAGTTTCCTGTCTCTTGGGATACAAACCGCCTGTTGTCCTCTTGAACATATAAGGGGTTATCATTGAAGGTCCATGCATAAGATAAATCTGGAAAACAAAAAAATAAGCATTATCCTTACTGTATTCATTCTTATCTGAAAGTTTTGTGCCCTCTTCTCCATAATTAGAATAAAATTGTGCCTCTGTTTGTTCAGTTGATGCCTGCTGTCCTGGTATAATTGTAATATTCCCTTATATTCATATATATTCAAATTTGGATGATATATTCTATAGTCATCCTGCCCATCATTGGCTTTGTGCATTTAGGGATGCAATGATGGCATGCCAAGAGAATAAGTGGATGAATGTATTAAGAACAGCTGTAACATATATAAAATATTATGGGCTTAAAATGCACACTGAATTTCTCCAGTAATGCTCACATTAAAAGTCTCTCTAGGGGCGCCTGGGTGGCTCAGTCGTTAAGCGTCTGCCTTCGGCTCAGGTCATGATCCCAGGGTCCTGGGATCGAGCCCCGCATCGGGCTCCCTGCTCGGCGGGAA
>NW_027692383.1:0-14592 GCF_054177405.1 Leptonychotes weddellii | reverse complement strand
TGAATCATGGAACACTTCATCTAAAACTAATGATGTAATGTATGGGGATTAACATAAGAATAAAAAAAAATAAATTTAAAAAGAAAATGATTTACCATATCCCAGTTCCTCTTCCCATAATTTGGAGAATGTGAATCAAAGACACTTCTTTGGTTTGTAAAATAACGCAAAGTTTTAAAACGAAATTCAAAAGAGTAAAACAAAGCATTCTCTAGGAAGGAGTGAACATTTAATTAACAACTGGGCAGTGCAGTAAAGTAGTTTTATTCTTGAAACTATTTGGGTATTTCTGAACATCGATCATGTGTCACTCTTCCAGGCTCTTGCAGAGATGGTGGAAAACAAAATGCATAAAGCCTCTCCTATCAAGAAGTTTACATTCAATTGATAAATTCTATAGAGTTGGAAATAACTTTTCATTTTAATATACCAATGTCCAGAATTTTGCAAAAGACCTTTTTTTTTTTCAGTTTTGTGTTGTATCTGGAGATGGGAGTGGAAACATTTACAATAATGAAACCGTCATATAAAATGCTTATTTCTAAGACTTTTCTAGCATTCAGTCTTGAAACATCCATTTAATTTTTTATCTCCTAAGACAAAAAGGAAAAAAAATATGTATATTGTTGGCTTTGCCTTTGTGCGCTCTACTAAAGTATGGTCAGGAACTTAGAGTGGGATTCTTTTAAGCTTATGGAGGCTAAATAACAAGCCAGCCATTTAGTATTCAGAGCCAAAAAAGATGATTGAGGTTATATCAGATTAAATGCAAATACTGAGCAGCTTCCATCTGGTGGGGCATACTTATAAAAGGCAGGGTAGTTTTATCAATATCATTTTTCTACTTCATTAGCTTTTTTAGCCTGTGGAGTGGGATCACAGATCTCTTCACCATTAGTCCACTGTGAGAAAAATGGCAAGAAACTTTATTAAGCCCTAAAGGGCAACCATGAATAGATCTAGTCCCTTTTCTTGCCTTCACCTCCAGAACTTTCTGATGATTCTTGATGTGCATTCAAGAAAAACATGCACTTGGGGCGCCTGGGTGGCCCAGTCATTAAGCATCTGCCTTCGGCTCAGGTCATGATCCCAGGGTCCTGGGATCGAGCCCCACATTGGGCTCCCTGCTCCGCGGGAAGCCTGCTTCTCCCTCTCCCACTCCCCCTGCTTGTGTTCCCTCTCTCGCTGTCTCTCTGTCAAAAAATAAATTAAAAAAAAATTAAAAAAAGAAAAGAAAAGCACGCACTTCAACTAATAGAAATGTTCCCTCACTTTCCTTCTATTGCATCTCTAGGAATTGTGTAAATGTCTCTTTGAATCTGGGAGGGGGGCAGGAACTGGGGTTTGTCTCTAATCAGAGTCAACTAAATAAGGCAATTATTTAATAGAGAGGATTATCTAGCTTATGTTACCTGAACCCACCATGGTGCCAGATACGTAGAGAAATTTTGATGCTTCAGACACAAAAATATTAGAGCAAACTACTTAACTTTCTCAGATTAGCACAGTGGAGTGGGAAATCCTCGTATATGTCCAGCAAAATTCCCCAAACCTTTCTCACTACGTAGGATTCAGATAGCCTAAGGATCCCTGTGGTAATTCCATTAAAAAAATTAGACTTTTTAAACCCCAGTATTGAGAAATAATTGACGTATAACACTGTATAAGTTTTTTTTTTTTAAAGATTTTATCCATTTTTTTTAGAGAGCGAGCGAGAGAGAAACAGCATGAGAGGGGAGAGGGTCAGAGGGAGAAGCAGGCTCCCCGCCGAGCCGGGAGCCCGATGTGGGACTCGATCCCAGGACCCCGGGATCATGACCCGAACCGAAGGCAGACGCCCAACCATCTGAGCCACCCAGGCGCCCAACACTGTATAAGTTTAAGCTGTATAGTATGATGGTTTGATTTACATATATTGTGAAATGATTAGAACTGATGAAAACTCATAGGATTTACTCTCAACAACTTTATATACCACACAGCAGTGTTAGCTACAGTCATCATGCTATATATTACATTCTAAATACTTATTTATCTTCTAGCTGCAAGTTTGTTTCTTTGACTACCTTCTTTTAATTTCCCTTTTCCCCACCCTCCACCTCTAGTAATTACAAGTCTGATCTTTTTTGCCATGAGCTCACAAGTTTTTTGTTTGTTCTTTAAAATTCCACATATCAGAGAGATCGTCCATTAATCGTCATTCTTTAACTTATTTCACTTAGCATAATGCTTTCAAGGTCCAATATGTTGTAACAAATGGTAGGATTTTCTCATTTTTTATGGCTGAATAATATTGCAGTGTGTGTGGTGTATGTTATTATTACATATATGCATATACGTGTGTGTGTGTATATATATTTACACTTATTTATCCATTCATCTATCAGTGGACACTTAGGTTATTTCCATGTCTGCTTGGCAACATTATAAATAATGTTGCTGTGAACATGACGATCCAGATATCCTTTTGAATTAGTGATTTCATTTACTTTGAATCTATTCCTGAAAGTGGAACTGTTGGATTGTATGGTAGTTTTATTTTTAATTTTTTGAAGATCTTCCGTATCATCTCCATAGTGGCTGTACCAATTTACAATCCCACCAACAGGTGTACAAGGGTTTCTCTTTCTCCACATCAATACCGGCATTTGTTATGCCTTGTCTTTTTGTTAATGGCCATTCAACGGGCATGAGCTGATAGCTCACTGTGGTTTTAATTTGCATTTTGACTAGTGATGTTGATCAACTTTTCATGTACATGTTGGCCTTTTGTATATCTTCTTTGAAGAGATATCTATTCTGGTCCTTTGCCCATGTGCTTAACTGGTTATTATTTTTTTGGCTATTGAGTTATAGGAGTTCTTTACAAATTTTGGATATTATCCCCTATCAGATATATAGCTTGCAAATACATAAATTTTTCCCATTCCATAGAACAGAACCCAGGACCTGTACAGTTCGTTGATTAGGGACCCAACTCAGGCCAGAATATGCACCAAATTCCCTGGTCAAGTGAGACCACTGATTCTCCCCTGCAGACTAGAGAAGCCACACACTGTGTTCTCTGTTCAAGTGGCACTGTACCAAGGGCTGTTTTATGGGCTATACAACTTCATATGTGCTCTGGTTATGTTCTGTAGTCAGGCTGAATTTACTGATAAGCAGGACTACAAATTAGCTTCCCTGTCCAGGTACAGTGTGAGAAGCAACTTTAAAACTGGTAAAGTTGTTTGCTATCTTACTTCAAGCCAATCTGTACCCCAAGGTCCCTGAGTGAACAAGGCCACTGGCTTTGTTCTACAAATTATTGGCCCTGTCTGTCCATCTCTCAGCTCCAGTGCCTCTGGACCACAGAGCTTCAAGGAGTTGTCACCAGCCCTTCTAGTCAGATAGGTCTGGAAAGCACTCTCCACAGTGAGTGGGGCTGTGTCTCAGCTCTCTTGCCTGGGTGGCTAGACCTCTCTGCGTGGTACTGCGCTGGCCTGGGGGAGCAGCAACGTGGTCAAGGAGTAGCCACTTTCTAATCATTCTAATGCAGGCTGTCTTGAACTCTGTGATGCAGGAGAGTGCTTCAGTCTCACCCTTACTTGCTAGGATTCTCTCAGTGGTGTCTTCTTTGAAGAGCTGTTAGGAGGAGGAAAGTCAGGAATATCCCATGATGCCATCTTGGTGATGTCACTCTATCCTATTAGACTCTTTTTTTTTTTTAAGATTTTATTTATTTATTTGACAGAGAGATACACAGCAAGAGAGGGAACACAAGCAGAGGGGGTGGGAGAAGTAGAAGTAGGCTTCCCACGGAGCAGGGAGCCTGATGCAGAGCTCGATCCCAGGACCCTGGGACCATGACCTGAGCCGAAGACAGACTCTCAATGACTGAGCCACCCAGGCGCCCCTATCCTGTTAGATTCTTAATGCTCAGTTTCATCAATTCCTTTTTCATACATCTCAGTAGAATCTGTCTTGTACACTGAAACATGTTTCTCAGATTCTGGTATACTTGTGGTTTTTTGTCTTGTTTTAATTTCTTAAAGGCTGCATTATGTAAAAAAAATGATATATATATATATATATATATATATATCTCATCATCATCATCATCATCATCATCATCATCGTTGTCATCCATTTTGATTCTCCTCCTTTCATAACCATCCATTTCCTTTAAAGAATACGTATGTATCAGGGGTTTAGTCTAAAACCCAAAAAATCTTGTTGGTGTTGTCAAGGTTTATATCCTTAAATAGAATCTGAAATGAGTTTCTTGAGGTACTACAACACTGCTCCACCTGCTATTTAAAACTCTTCTGTGAGAAGTCAGAACTAGAAATCTCAACCAGCCAGCTTCAGTGCTGAGCACTAATATTAATAATACATTGCTGTTTCCCTCAGGAACTCATCAGCTATTATACTTTTTAAAATAGTAATCCTATTATTTCCCTATGTAGCCACAATTCCCTGCTCAGTTTTTCCCCTAGAATGGCATTAGACAAAAAGTTTCCCCGGTTGAAAGCTTCTTTCTATTTGATATAGTAGTTGACAGCACTTTGGGAGAAGCAGGGCCTCTTTAAAGTTTCAGTATCTTCTCAAACAATCTTTCTTGGCTTCCCCTGTCTCTTGGCTACTAAAAATATGAAAGGCACTCAGCAAAATCAACTGGCAATTTCAAAGAATTTGGCTGTTTTCAAGTCAATTTTGTTTTAAATGAATTTAAATATAGTTCATCATTTGAAAAAACTGAAAATCGTACATTACAAATAACCCAAGGGCAGCCCCAGAATTTCTAGAGTGCTGGGAGAATGAGGCAGCCAGGCGTGCAGAGAACCTAAATGTAGCACATTCTTGAGGATTGGGCCACTGTTCATTCACAGCATTCTGCAAGTGAGCAAAACTCAAAAGCTACCAAATCAGCTTTGTGCTTCATACCACATTAAACACATTTTGTTTCCAATCTCTTGGTAATTACAAGGCAACACAGACTTCTGTGTTAATATTAAATGCATTCATCAATTCTTCAACTACAGAAAGAAAATTTTGACTATGTTGTGTATGGTATATCCAGTGTAGGGGAGATTAAAATGAAAATCAACAAAATTCACTGGCAACTACAATAATTTAAGAGAGAACCAACACAAAGGGAATGGAAAGGAAGTAATACATTACAGCATTCTTTCCTTAGACTTGCCTAATGTAAAATTTGCCTACCATGAGATCTAGAGATTTTATGAGTCTGAGGTGGGCCTTGGGAATGTGTTTAATGACTATTCCAGATAATTTTTATCCACAGAGGGATTTGTCGAAACACTAATGTAGAGGGCATGTAATTAGGGGCACCTATGAGGAAACTTAGGTATGGGACTATATTAGGGAACTGCAAGGTATGCCAAGAGGCATGCAGATAAGAAGAGACCCCCTACTGATAACATGTTGCAGGACCTAAGTATAATTAAGAGGTCAAATGGGTAGGATGTAGGGTGGATTTATTCAGTTGCTTGTAAAATTGGATGACGAGAGTAGAAAAGGTAACAAAGAAGCAAGGAGACACATAGTCTTGAAATATAACAAGGAATTATAAAGTAGCCCAGAATGGCTTGTCTTTCGCCATCATTTCTCTTTAATATAAAGACTATATGTAGAAAACTATGACAAAAGGAATAGAATTTGTGTTATTAAAATAAATGATCGTTTTAATAATAGTTAAAAATACATCACTTTGGTATGTAAATCCAACCACTTTCCCCATTTTTTATTTTAGGGTTACAATTACAGAACATAAACATTTACATTTCCTATAAAAAAATGTTAGTTTAAGACCCTAGATTTAATATTGATATTTCTAGAGTATTATTATTTTTTTTTTCCTCGAAAAGTTTCACATTTAAAAGTAAATAAATCTCAGGGTGATACAGATATTTGTTTTTTTAATCCCTTGTCTTAAAGGCCTGTTTCCTCTGATTTGGCAGGATACAGAAAAGTTGTTGAATCTTATCACATTTTTGAGTTCTCTGCTTAGGAAAGGCTTCTTGGTGCTCATGCTGTTCCATTGTATTTGGAGCTCCAGCCTATCTTAGTACTTGCTGCTCCTGCCACCATGAAGCGTGATGCTGAAAACTCCTTTATCTCCTGGAGGAAGTGTGCTTGATAGGATGATGCTCAAGCTTCAAAGCTACCAGTGCTGACAGGGACAGGGTTTGGGGAAGGCCCTGCATCTTCTCATTTTCTCCAGGGCTTATAATACTCCAGTATTACTCCAGACCTCTATTAATACCAAATAAAGTGATTGAATTCAGTGTAGCAAGTTAAAGAAAAAAAGTCTAATGTAGAAAAAGACTGTTTTCTGGTTAAGATAAATAAAATTTTCAGGATTCAATATTTAAATTCAGATTTTCATTCTTCACAAGAGAATATCCTTGAGTCATCCTGGGTAGACTTTTCAGGGTCTGACGTCAGGCCCCTGTACTCAGCTGCTTCTGTCACAAGAGGGTCCTTATTCAAATAGCCCTAACTCTTAAGAAATTCACTTCTTTGACTGAAGCCTCTTATTCTCTGAATCACTCCTGTTTTTATGTATGTTTCCCCAAGTTTGTTTGTTTCCTTTTTTTAAAATTAAATCAAAGGGATTCCTACACATGGTTCAAGGGAAGATTTTAGTTCTCAAGAACAATGTAGTGTCTACCCAATTGAAGAAGGATATATACCTGTGAAACTGTCCCTTATATTTGGAAACAGTCCATTATGCTTAAGATTATTGTTTGATTTCTTAAGTGATTTTCATTGTAGTCTGCCAGACTAAAAATGGAGCCATTCTATTTCCTTGCTCTACTCTGTTTCATGATGTAATTCTATTTTATAATTTTTAAAAGAAGGAGTCTTTCAAATACCCATTTCAGGAAATGCTCGATTAAAAGCCAAAAATTACTTTAAAATACACCACTACTACATAAATCAGTATCCTTAAAAAGGAGGAAGATATGGTAGATATGCAGATAAACATGAAGTCTTATTTTTAACCATTTCCACTTCTAATTTTTGTTCTCCCTTCACTCCTTGGGTTTAAACAATGATAGCAACTTTCTGTGTATCTTTCTGAATTTTTAAATATATGTTTATATTATTCATTGAAAATAGATGAAAGTGGATTTGTTACTTTATTACTGAACTGGCCATAACTTTGCAACAAATATAACTGAATGTTCAATTTTTTTGTCACCTTCAGAGGAGTCATATAGAGTTGCATCTGAAAACATTGTATCACTGAAGGAAATTATCCATTGGATTCCACCCCCACCCCTCCCACCCACCGATTCTCATCTCCCAATGGCCCAATGCTTCTGCACTTCTAGAATATGTCATTCTGGTCCTCAAGGCAGCCACCGAGGCAGATAGTCTCTCTTTGCAAATCAAGTTCAATTAGTACTCGGAATCCAAGTAGGGACTTGAAAGCAATGGTTCCATATATGAAATATAACTCTTGTTCTTTAACGATGGCATACAATGCTTGATTACATGAAATAAAATGTATTCTTAAATACGACACAATAGGTTTGGCCTTGGTCTCACAATCAATTGGTCTAATGTTATCAACAGTCTTGTTGAACCTACGCAACAACTACATTACCATGAAAATAGAATACCTCAATAAAAGTATTTGTTTCTGAATTTTGAGTAATTAGTAAGAATTGAAAATCATTGAAAATGTTTCATTTTTCAAAAATAGAACTTTTTACATCAAGTAATTTAAGAGGAAAAAGAAAGGGCTTACTCATATGCCCATCAGAAAAGTGATCATTAAAAATATTAGCAACAATTTCAAGATAACAACCACAATAAAATAATTTTTGTTCCTCTGGATCTTAGGTGAAGTGACTTGTTTTTATAAAGTATATCTGCTTCTAATTTAAAATGAGTTCTGGAAATTCTGATCTAGGTACCTGCTGTTACCTGAAAGTTGTCTAACCAATGTCAGATCCCCGCACCAAGGCATGTGCTCCCTCTCTCTTTTTGGACCATGATTTTTATTTTTTTCTTTTGTATTTTTTGTAATAAATAAAACAAATAACATGAAATCTATGCTAAAAATTTTTAAGTGACCAGTACATTACTATTAATTATAAATACACTATTGTACAGATCTCTGGAACTTATTCATCTTGTATAACTGAAACTATATCCATTGAACAGTGATTGCTCATTTCTTCTTTCTGCTTCCATGAGTTAGGCTTCTTTAGATATCTCAGATTAGTGAATCATGTAGTATTTGTCCTTCTGTGACTGACTTATTTCATTCATTCAGCATGACATCTTACCCATGTTGCTACATATGATAGAAGATCCTTTTTTTATTAAATAATATTCCATCATATATGTATACCACATTTTCTTTATCCTTTCAATAGATACTACCATATGATCCAGCAATTTCACTTTAAGACTTTATTTATTTACTTGAGAAAGAAAGAGAACACGAATGGGCGGCTGGAGGGGCAGAGGGAGAGGGACAAGCAGACTCCCCACTGAGCAGAGAGCCTAATGTGGGGCTTGGGGGGCTCAATCCCACAACCCTGAGATCATGACCTGAGCTGAAATCAGACACTTAACTGACTGAGCCACCCAGGCACCCCCCAGCAATTTCACTTCTGAATATTTATCCAAAATTATTGAAAACAGGATATCAAAAAGTCAATTTTTAAAACACAAACTTCGAGGATGTCAAAGTAAAACAATTTCCAAAAGGATCTGGGACTAATCTTTGCTGAAGGCCAGTTTCTGCTTCATAACTTATGAAGAACTTTTAGGCAAACACAGCAAACATGAGAAAAAAGCAAGAACTATTCTGATGGTAGAATTGAATGGTTGTGATTAACTTATAATAACTAATAATGGAGGACAATTAGAATGAAGGACAATTATTTACTGGGGTACAAAAAACAGTATTTTATAAAGACTTGATTATTTTTCCTTTGAAGATAAACACATCTTTTGGAAGGTGAGGACATAGACATCTTCCAGGGTTGTTCTATAATGTGCACACCTTTAAAATATATCTATATTCAACAGTCTTACACACTTCACAGCACTCACCATAGTACATACCCTCCCCAATGTCTATCACCTAGCCAGTTGAATCACAGACCTGTACCTCTGGAACAAATAATACATTATATGTTAAAAAAAAAAAAAAAAAAAAGAAGATAGCAGGAAGGGAAAAATGAAGGGGGGCGGGAATTGGAGGGGGAGACGAACCATGAGAGACTATGGACCCTGAGAAACAAACTGAGAGTTCTAGAGGGGAGGGGGGTGGGAGGATGGTTTAGCCTGGTGATGGGTATTAAAGAGGGCACATACTGAATGGAGCACTGGGTGTGTTACGCAAACAATGAACCACGGAACACTACATCAAAAACTAATGATGTATGGTGATTAACATAACATAATAAAAAAAACTAATGATGTAAGGTATGGTGATTAACATAATAAAATAAATAAATAAATAAATAAATCTATATTAATAACACTTCACCTAAACAGAAATAGATGTCACTTACTATATCATTATCCTATTTCTAGGTAGCTTCTAAATTTAAATGTGAGAAATACTGGAAGGTGGTCATTACAATGCATGAAAACAGACATGTTTCTCGTCCTCACAATTTGCACAGTCTATGAGAGATTCCATGACAGAGAATCACATATACTCAGCCTTTTTTTTTTTTTTTTCATCATTTAATGACGTGGTAAATGTATTGTGGTCAAAGCCAAATGCTATATGTGTGGACAGCCCTTTTTTAAAATTTTAATTTATTGTTTCAGTCAACTTTCTGAAAGGGTAGGAGTCAAGTTTCCTTCCCTTTGGGTTTTCAGAACATAAGCATTGTCAATGATCTTACAAAGGCTCAGGTCCCAAAAGGTAGTTGGGCAAAGAAGGATGGCAGGAGGCCAGCAGTGACCCAGAAAGCTAACAGGAATGAAATTCTCACATTTCTTCAGCAGTGGATACAAAAGCAATACCTAAGGAAGCTCAAATGAGTTCATTTCATTTCATATGTTAATTTGAAATCATATCTTCCTCACATTATTTCATAATGAGGAGCATGACATATAAAAGCATTATATATAATCCCATTATTCTCTACAGTAAACATCTCTTCGGATGGTCTACCAGGCGTCTCAATCGCCTAAAACCTCCTTCCTTCCCCACCATTCACATAGCTATCATGAAAAATGACATATTCTTGAATGTATGTACTCTCAGCTATATTTTACTGGCCTAGAGAATGGTACCTGATTTCAGCTGGGCTAGTGATCTTCTCACCTCAAATTTTTGGACTTGCGTCAGAGTGTCAAGGACAGGCTTGTATAGTGGCAGATTATATAGGTTGTAAAACTCGCTATAGGACCATTTTTAGTACCATGTGCATAAAGCCAATAGTCAATGAGATAAAATAAAGCTAAGGCACAGGGAGAAGTAAATGAAACAGAGGCAAAGGGTTCAAGTTTTTGACTTCAGAGTTTGCAGAAGCAATGTAGGTTTTCTATCCATGGTCACACAACCATTAAGTAGAAGAACCAGTTCTAAAATACAGGTATTCTCAGTGTTTTCATTAACTATCCTATAACATAAAACTCCAAGTAGGTAGAGATGTTTGTCTTGCCTGTTCAATACTCTATACCTAGAGTGAACAGAACATCATTGATGTCCAATAAATATTTTAATAAATGTAAACCTATGACACATTCTACTTATATTACTAACCAAAATTAAGCTTCTTCATCTAGACAAGCGTTGGAGTAGCAGTACAAATTATATAGACACGTGGGGATTTTCTTTGCATAAAAATACAAAATCATCCAGTTTAATACATTGGACCCAAAATTAGTAGGCATATTTTGGTACCACTGGGAGCAAACTAGTACTACTGGTACTACTTACATCCCTATGCAAAGTAGCTCCTGTGTACTTTCTAAAACCCATTTTAATGTAATAACAATCTCTAAGGATGATGACCTGTAAATAAATTCTTATTCTGACATTTAATGGGTGATGAACGGATGTCTTCTTAGTACTACTTGCACATGCACATATGTCCTTTATAAGGACTTGTTTATTTAATCCAGTTTGGCCTTTCTTATTATTATCATTTCCTAATTTAATATGTTTTTATTGCATGAGTGTTGATGAGGCAATTACTGGCCTTCTGTAAAGCATCACACAATAGGAAGGATAGCGTAGAAGAACACAGAATCTGTATATTCTACTTATATACAAAATGACTACTATATTTGTATCACAATTTATGCAAACTTCACCATGCCCTGCCTAGTTTCAAATGAGTACTAATAACATCTCTAAAAATAAAAAGACAAAAATGGCAGAGTCAAAAAAAAAATGAAAGTCAACAATAAACACATGCAAAACTTGAAAAAAAGCTTTCCCGATTTTGTTGCATTTATTGCAAGAAAAATGATGAGAATTTCTCCCATTAGAAACAGTAACATGGAGCAAATGAAAGAGATCCAAGAAAGACACTAGGCCTGTCTGCTAGAAGAGGCTGTGAATAGCCTGAAAGTTATGGAAGATGAGAGGTCCTACCCAGACAGCAGGTGACACTATCTAAGAGGTGTGACAGCAAGAAAAATTCTCAACAAAGGGATGGATGACTCAAGAGGAAGTGAAGCAGCCAAAAGGCATCCAGAAAATCCATCAGCAAGAAATTCTGGTTCCATCCTAGTAACCAGAGTTCAGAAACAGGACTCAAGTCCCTCAGTGTCACTGAACAAGAATGATGCTGCTTTTTAGTACCAGAAATGGGATACCAAGATTAGAATTCAGTAATGAAAACTGGAGTATGAAGTGATAATTAAAAATAAGGCAAAATCCCATTGAGGAGAGCTAGGATACAAAGTCAGAGCAAAAGTACACAAAAGGGAGGGTTTGATGCTGTGAAGAGGCAGTCTGAAGCTCTTTAAACTTTTCTACTTCTGGTCCAGATGGATCCTAGATAGGTATCAAATGGCCACAAATATGAGGGATAGAAAGAATGTAAGCTAGGGATCCAGGATCAGTATCTTACAAATTTTTCTTAAATAGACCAGTTGGGGATAGGTGGTAGGGCAATCAAGACAAAAATGAAGTAATTTAGCACATATTTTTATTGTTGAACAGATTAATTTTATTTTCTTTAAACTTTTTTAAAAAATGTATTTATTTTAGAGAGAGAGATAGCACGAATGGGAGAAGGGACAGAGGGAGAGAGAGAATCCTCAAGCAGACACTCCACTGAGTGTGGAACCCAACACAGAGCTCAATATCAGGATCCTGAGATCATGACTTGAGCCAAAATCAAGAGTCAGCCACTAAACTGACTCTCAGATAAATAAATCACTTAACTTGAATATGAAATGAACATACTTCATTTACAAAATGAGGATAAGACTATCACTGTTTTGAAAATGAAATGGAGTTATATAATGCATATGATCCTGTATCACAGTACAAATAAGCAGTTGCCTATAACTAGCCACATTAGCATATGAGTACTTACTAAAAGGTAATCATCACTTAGGCGTATACCAGAGTTCATATAAATTATCAACTAAATAAGTAGACTTCAGCAGACCCTAAAGTTAGCTAAGAATCTGCTACAGAATTGTGAATGGGAAACATTAAATACTAAACTTTTTAAGAGATATAAACTAAGTTGAAGTTTTTTTTTCTGAACTTTGTTCCTGCCATAACGTATATACATGTTAGCTGTTAGAGCAAATATGCTCTTCATGCTTTATAATTGAAGCTTTTAAACTTCAGACATACTATTTTTAAAAAGTAAATGTCTATCTCAAGACAATACATTATAAATGTTAAGATTTTTTGTCACTATTACTCATTACAATTTGCTTTCTGAACATTTGGTAAATATTTCCCTATGGTGAGTGGCTTCTGCATGCCTTTCAGATGTTTCGAAGTCAAGATAATAAGAAATAGTGGATCCACAGTGCCTATACAAATTTAGCTTACTAGCACTATGCGGATGATGTGGATATAAGATCTATCTCCAGACTGAATATGACCTTGTAATTCTCACGTCTATTACATGGCAGTGTTTCTATGGCAGGTTAGCCAGGTCCTGCCACAGCTTACTTTCACAACAAACGATTCCTAAAAATGAGTCTTTTAAGTGAAGAGAAAAAGCAGAGCATGATATGGACTCTTTTTCTTTGGAATAATCTGTTTTAAAAATTCAGCTGGCTTGCATAATTAATCTTATTGTGAGTGCTTTTTATTAAAAATATCATTCTTGGAAAAATTATCTAATCATTTAAACTAGCAATGATGTACTTTTATGAAAGTACATTTCTAATTCTATTTCTTTTGTCTCTCAATAGGTCCTAGTTTGTTTAGGTTGTTCAGGGGAATTTCTAGGGTTTGGTATTCTATTTTGGCAAAACCAATAATAAAATGTTTGATTCATGACTAAAGAATTTGATTACTAAACATAATTTAGTAATATGCTTGAAATAAAAAGGATTTAACACTGAAATTCAGGTAAAGCTAGGATAAGCTACTGCAATCAAAAGAGAAGGGAAAAGTAAGATTTCCAATTTACAGGGAAAATGTAAATACCAAATATAAAGATTATCTCAAACTTACACCTTCACTCCTACACGCTCCCACATATTTTTATGAGTATGTTAAGTATGTTGGCAATTCTCATTTATAAAAACTAATCAGAAACTCACTTATATTGAGTTTTTGTGTTTCTCTTTGTAACAAATCAGCTTTCAAGATAAAAATTTCACTAGTTATACATTCAAATATCACCATTGGGAAAATATTTCTAGGAAAATATTTAATTTTAACTAAATAGAATAGTTTCATACATACATATCCAATATTATAACTTTACAGTAAGATAGTTACTTTTCTTTGGGGTTAGCATATAATTATTTAATATAAATAAAATTAAATTTGTAATGAAAGATAAATGGTAAACATTTCTTCCACAATTACTCTAATTTGTCAAAATACAGTTTTCTAAAGTCCTAATTGGGTGGCTGGGTGATAGACATTGGGGAGGGTATGTGCTATGGTGAGCGCTGTGAATTGTGTAAGACTGTTGAATCACAGACCTGTACCTCTGAAACAAATAATACAGTATATGTTAAAAAAAAAAAAGATAGCAGGAGGGAAAGAATGAAGGGGGGGAAATCGGAGGGGGAGACGAACCATGAGAGACGATGGACTCTGAGAAACAAACTGAAGGTTCTAGAGGGGAGGGTGGGGGATGGGTTAGCCTGGTAATGGGTATTAAAGAGGGCACGTTCTGCATGGAGCACTGGGTGTTATACGCAAACAATGAATCATGGAACACTACATCAAAAACTAATGATGTAATGTATGGTGATTAACATAATAATAAAAAATGGAAAAATATATAAACACAGTAAAATAACCCATATTAAATGTGTAATATGTCTCTGAGCTTTACCTACCCTAAATCACTTAATCCCTAAAATATCCTTGTGAACCATTTGGAGTCTATTTTTGTGTGTGGTGTAAGGAAATGGTCCAGTTTCATTCTTCTGCATGTGGCT
>NW_027692382.1:0-357 GCF_054177405.1 Leptonychotes weddellii | reverse complement strand
AGAAGATTGTGATGAAATTGGGATAGGGAAGTATTTGATAAAGGCAATGCACAAAGCATGAACTATGAATAAAATGACTGATATATTTGACTATATTAAAATTAAATTTAATGAATTTAAATTCCTATTCAGGGACATGTGGGTGATGAATTTAAAAGATAAGCCACAAAGTGGGGGATGTTTGAATCTGTTGTAGTCAATAGTGATCAGGATCCAGAACACAGAAAGAGTTCCTGAAAACTCAGAAAGAAAAAAAAGTGAGACAGAGAGAGACAGAACTGGCATTTCAAAAGACTAAACTCTAATGATCAATAAACAAAAAATGTTCATTCTTTCTAGTAATTAGGAAAATGTAAG
>NW_027692381.1:0-357 GCF_054177405.1 Leptonychotes weddellii | reverse complement strand
TCGGCTGGGACTCGGTCCCATTGCTCCTCGTATTGGGGTTGAGTGTTTCTGACCATTGGTCTTGTTAGGGGCACGGAGGGGGGCCCTCTCCCAACATGTATGTGAAGGCCAGGGACCTTGCAGGGATTAAAAGACAAATCTGGTCTACTCTTGGAGCATGGACGCAAACATGTCTGAAGGATAGGGGGCTATAGGGAGCAAGGGGAGGGATGAGACCCAAAGGAAACAGATAACATGAGAGAATGTCAGGGACACTCAAAACAAACTCACCTGAGTGAGAAAGGTATCAGGAACGGTAAGCCAGACCTAGTCTCTGGTCCTGCACCTCAGTCTTCCTGCCCCAGCCCCTTGCTAACA
>NW_027692380.1:0-357 GCF_054177405.1 Leptonychotes weddellii | reverse complement strand
AAAACGTTCTTAACTGATAAGATATGAATTAGATTCTAAATGCATTCTCTGTCATGTAAGACATGGAGAGAAAAAAGAAAGAAAATTCTTAAGTTTACCCTTGGCAATAGGAGTTTATATAATTTCAACAATCTCTTATCTAGGCATTTAACAGCATTATAAATTCAAAATGTGTGTGGGAATTAAGAGAAAAAATAATATTCCTTAAAGGGAGTACAAAGTTTATTTAAACATTTAAAATAATTTAAAATAATCAGTCACACAGAGTACAATGAAATTAACCAAAACCAATACCAAGTAATTTGTTTTTAAAGTGGCAATACAATATAGGAAAACAGTGGCTTTAATAACTTTATG
>NW_027692379.1:0-357 GCF_054177405.1 Leptonychotes weddellii | reverse complement strand
TTATACGAAGGAATTGGTATTTGCCTAGCAGCACTCAGGTTAAGTAGCAGAACTAAAGCCAAGAGAGGGTTTTTCGACTGTATCACTGTATCGGTAGTTTTTAAAAATTTTAAAGTTTAGCGTGGAAAATGTTAAACATATACAGAAAAGAATGAGTGTTGTATGTTGAGCCATCTTTTACCCATTTCACAAATTCAATAATTACAAAATCTATGACCATTCTAACTTCATCTATATGGCCAACTGCTTCCTCCTGCCCTACTCCCTGGATTATTTTTGAAGCAAATCTCAGATGTGTTATTTCATTCATAAATATTATTAATCTGTATTTAAAAAAACATGTGATTTGAAAAAAAA
>NW_027692378.1:0-357 GCF_054177405.1 Leptonychotes weddellii | reverse complement strand
GGGTCTCCATCCACTGGTTCTTCAATGGCCAGAGTCTAAAGCTCACAGAGGATGAAGCTGTCCCAGGACAACAGCACCCTCACCATATGCCCTGTCAGGAGAGAGAATGCTGGGAATTTTCAGTGTGAGGTCTCCAACCCAGTCAGTTCTGGCAAAAGTGACCCCATCAGGCTGGATATGAGCTGTGAGTGACCCTCGATCTCTCCCTCTTCCCTGTATATTTTACTGGCAGGGGGTGTGAAATGGATGCAGGCCTGGAGGAGGTAGGAGCCACCTTCACCTTCAGAGCCTCTAGGGCAATGTGGATAAAATCCCTGGAATTAGACTAATCTTGTTAGCATCTTGGTTCTGATATGT
>NW_027692377.1:0-357 GCF_054177405.1 Leptonychotes weddellii | reverse complement strand
TTAATTTTCCTAAAGACCCTCAAGGCCAGTGGTGTCACCCACTTGTGGGCTCAGAGTTCAGTGACCCGGCCCAGGTCCCATACCCAGAAGTTATTTGAAGCCATGGCTTTACAAAGACTTTGCAAAATACACATCCTGGCTTCCCTGAGGGACGGCACTTAACTTCCTCTTCGTTCATTCATTCACATCTTTACAGAGCACCAGGCACAGGCCATGCACTGTTCTAGACCCAGCCATACATCTGGGATGGAGGCAGCAAGAGCACCCGCCCTCACTGCACCTAGACAGACAGAAACAAGCAGTACGTGCCAAGAAGAAAAGCACAGCAGAGGAGGGGACAGAGAGTGAAGGGGGGGG
>NW_027692376.1:0-357 GCF_054177405.1 Leptonychotes weddellii | reverse complement strand
TTCTAAGTGTGTTGGTAAAAGAAATGGAAGACAAGAAAGAGGGAGAGAGGGAGGGGGAGGGAGAGGAAAAGAGGGGGAGTGGGACAGGGAGGGAAATGAAAGGAGAAGAGGGAAGGAAGGAAGAATGGAAAGTCTTGCATTTGGGAAAGCGAAGGGAGGGAATTTGCTAGACACACTGTGAAGGGGTTCCTGTATTACTGCTGTTCTTAGGCCCCATCCAATGGCTGGGCTCAGTAATCTCTTCAGGATGACTTGGAAGAAGTACAAAACCAAAGCAGGGTCAAAGATCTACCTCCATCCTGGGTTCTGAACTAGGAACGGGAAAGGGAGTCTGTTATCAAGGATTTAAGTGTATGA
>NW_027692375.1:0-357 GCF_054177405.1 Leptonychotes weddellii | reverse complement strand
CACACTGTTGTCCACATCCGGCCATTCCTGTCCTTGCGAGTGAAAGGTGCTTGGGGCATCCCTCATGCCTCTTCCCTTCTGACATCCTCCAAGACCTCAACACTGCAATCCTCACAGATCACTTGCACAAGACTCGTGTGCTGCTGAGATAGTGGCTTTAACAAGAGGCCTGACCCCTTCCTGAGCCCCGGGAGCTGCATGCCAGGGGGTGGGGGTGGGGTGGTGGAGCCCTGGGTGGGACCGGCGATAGCCTCGGCCATTACCTGGAGCTGCACTCCCCTGATTGTGCCTACTTGGCTGAGGCATCTGCCCTCGAGAAACGGCTGTGACTTGATGGCTGAGGGCTGATAAGGGGGG
>NW_027692374.1:0-357 GCF_054177405.1 Leptonychotes weddellii | reverse complement strand
GTCATATCATCTGAAGTGATGTGATATCTCATTGTGGTTTTGATTGAATTTCCCTGATGATGAGTGATGTTGAGCATCTTTTCATGTGTCTGTATGTTTTCTTTAGAGAAATGTCTGTTAATATCTCCTGCCCATTTTAATCAGATTATTTGTGTTTTGGGTATTAAGTTGTATAAGTTCTTTATATATTTTGGATACTAACCCTTTATTGGATATGTCATTTGCAAATATCTTCTCCCATTCATTAGGTGGCCTTTTAGTTTTGATATTTCTTTCATGGTGCAGAAACTTTTTATTTTGATATAGTCCCAATAGTATACTTTTGCTTTTATTTCTCTTGCCTCAGGAGATATATCT
>NW_027692373.1:0-357 GCF_054177405.1 Leptonychotes weddellii | reverse complement strand
CTCCCTCCCTCCATCCTTCCTTCTTTCCTTCTCTCTCCCTCCCTCCCTCCTTCTTTCCTTCCTTCCCTCCTTTCTTCTTTCAACACATACTCATAAAGCATATTTAAAAGCTCCCACCCTGTACCAGCCACTGTTCTAGTCACTGCATCAAGAGCAGTGAACAAGCAGAGAAATTCCCTGCCTCAAGGACATTCCGTTGCAGTGGAAAAAGACAGGTAACTAACAGATATACTTATCATATGACAAGGGTTCTGAGACAGTAGGGGAAAAGTAAGTAGGGTAAAGAGAATCATGAGTGTGGAGTATGTTTTTGGAGGTGGTATTTTATCAGGGGCTACTCTGATGTGGTGACATGTG
>NW_027692372.1:0-6803 GCF_054177405.1 Leptonychotes weddellii | reverse complement strand
CTGAGCCGAAGGCAGTCGCTTAACCAACTGAGCCACCCAGGCGCCCCAGGCCCCGGCTCTTCTTCATCTCAGATGCCTGAGCCTTCCTTCTCCCTTCACCACTGACTCCCTTCAAGGAGCTGCCATACATGGGACTTTGTCTGACCTCCAACTAGCAGCAGTGACCTGTCTGGGGGGCTGGGAGCAGCGGGGAACAGGGGTCATGGCTGACAGACCGCACTAGCCCTCTCGCCCCTCCCTGGCACACAGCGTCTGGCCCTTGGCCCTGAGCCTGCACGGCACCACCAGAGGCTGCCCGGGGCTCTCAGCCTCAACAATGCCCCCAGGCTGGACTCATCTACCCCACTTCTTCCCCAGCTTCCCTTTGTAAGGATCACTCCATTTTTCTGACCAGTGGGAGGCACAGGTCAAGGATGCCTGGGGGTCTCCCGTCAGTCTCTCCCCATTTTGACCTGAATTCCAACCAGATCCCAGGTCCATCCACACCACATCCCGCATTTCTCCCTACTCCTCAGTCAGCCCCTTCGCCGCCTCTAGGCTCTCTCGTCTGACCCCTGAAGGCTGCCAAGCCAAGCATCTGCAGTGCAGCAGTGATCTCTCTCACAGCTTCCCGTTTGTCAGTGAACCCTGCAAGTCCCGGCCTGGAGCAGTCAGCGCAGGTTGTGGTAGCAGTTCGGAGGCTGCCCTCCCAGGAAGCCATCTGTGGTTACGGTGGGGTTAAATACCCCATTTCCCACCCAGGGATTCCCGGAGGATTCCCTGTGACCTCAGGGAGAAGGATGCCCCTTCAGGGAGCAGCCCCCACCTGATCTCATCTGACGGGAAATGCCCAGGGGGTGAGGGTCCGAGCACCTCGGTCTTGGCGCGAGGCTGGTCGCCTCCTCTGGAACTCAGTCCCATTTCTGCACTGTTCAACCTTACTAGGAAGGAAGCTCTCGTTCTCAATTTCCTTTAAAGGGGCATTCCCTTATCAACCCACCAACTGCCTGCAATCAAGCTCTAGTCTGCCAACAGTGAGTGGTAAGTGAACACATACGTTGTTCCTCCTTTGATGCCACCAGGAAATGTTACCACCCACTTGGTTCTGTGAGCAGGCCCAGCCACAGCTGACCTTGGCATAAGGCACCCTCTCTGCCAGAGCATCCTTGTCTCATTCCTCTAGGCTCCTGCCTGGGTTTGCCCGGTCAGCTGTAAGGGCCGCCCAGGTGCCTTTCTGCTGTGAAGACTTCCAGCAGAGGTAGGGCTTAGCTGACCTGCTGAGCTGTGCTGTACCAGGAAGGGCTGAGGGCCCATCTCAAGATTTCTATGCTATGGTCCTGCCAAATAGTCCATAGCTCAAGGGGCCAAGTTACATGGCAGATGTGAAGAAAGAAGGGCTGTGATGTCATTGGAGAAATGGTGGCCTGTGTGGCCAGTACTGGGGAGAACAAGGCCTCACTCAGGCCCCAGGACTTCTAGGAGCTTCTGGGAGAAGGTTCACCTCATCTAGGTCCTCAAAAATAATGAGTTGGATTTAGCCAGGCCAAGAAGGAAAGAATGGCATCCGAGGTGGAGGGAACAGCATATGCAAAGACAAAGGGCATGAAGATGCCTTGCTAACTAGTTCTGGACGCACATGGCTGGAATGTCCTGTGTATCTAGGGTCAAGAGGGAAGGCAGGGAAGCTGGGCAGAGATGCGCAGGCTCTTGTCTGTAGCTGGGGTAATCACTGAAGGATTTTAGCGGGGGAGTAAAAGAATTGTATTTGCCTTTGTAGAAGGAGCCTCCAACAAACTATAGTGTGCACTTTAGAATGAACTTCCAATTGCTGTGTTGGATGGATCCTGGGGAAGCAGGTAGAAGGGTATTCCTGAATGTCCCAGGGAGAGATGACAGAGCTGGGAGGGAAGGACATACATCCTGAGACCCCAGGGGGAAGACGTGACCCCACAGGCGACTGGGTGGAGGATGAGGCCAAGGGAGGCACGGAGGCCAGTGGTTTCAGTCCTGACTGCACACTGGAATCCCCCAGGGGACTCTGAGAACAAACACAGAAGTGGCCTTGCAGATGCTGGGTGGACAGCCTGGGCAGGGCCAGGGGGGGCGGCGAGGCCGCATGGACAGTACTGTGAGATGCACAGCTAAGACGCTGTTAGCCATGATGGGGGTACATGAGAGGAGAATGGTGATTGTGCGTGTATGTGTGTGTGTGTGTGAGAGAGAGAGAGAGAGAGGAAGAGAGAGAGGATGAGAGAGTGCTTGTGGGTGTGTGAAGAGAGGGCCTATGAGGTGATAACAAAGGCCCCTGAGAGATCAGCTCCGTCATACTCCATTCCTTGTGAGGGAGTTTACTGAGCACCTCTTCTGTGGAAGCTGCTGTGTAGGCTTCTGAGATACAGACACGACAATTAATTTCAGGAACACTGAGCAGACATAAGAAAGGCACAGCCTGGCCTTCACTCCACCATCCATCCATCCACATATTCCTCTACCAGCCATCCACCCTCTCTCACTCCTCCACCCAACATCCATCCATCCATCCATCCATCAATCCCTCTACTATCCATCTATCTACCATCTACCCATCCATCCATTGTCCACTAGACCTCCACCACCCATCCCTTTGCCATTAGTAAGCAGAGGTGGCACTATTCCCCAAAGCAGTATCATCTCCTCTGACCTTGCTGCTCTCCATCCTTATCATTTTCTCTTCAGACTGCCCCTCTCACAAGGTCCTTCTTTTCTGCTCAGACCATCCCAGTCAGGGCTCTGCTCTTAAAGCCACATGCCTTTGGGAATCCCTGGGTGGGAAATGAGATATTTAATTGCCCTGGTGTTTCCAGGGAGCCAGATGTTGGGTACTACAGTGCATTACTAACCCAGATGTTTGGTTTTAGTTTTTCTCTCTAGTTGATCCCAATTGTAGCAGGGAAAGAAAAAAAAATCCCCAGCTTTGGACCCAGTAAATCTGAATTCAAATTCTGGTTTTGCCAATTTCTGCCTAAATGACCTTAGACAAATTCTTTGACCTGGATCCAGTGGAATGTCAGTTTATTTACCTGATTGTAGTAGAAAATACCCACACTTACGAGCCTGACACTCAGCAGAGGCTTGGTAAGTGTTAGGTCGCTACCACCTCCTCCCCCCAGGTAGATGCAGCCTGAGAGAGACAAATGCACATGGCCTTTCCGATTTGAGGGGATTCCGTATGGAGGCTGATTGTGAGGCTGTGTGTGTGTGTGTGTGTAGAGTTCTTCCCAAATGTGCAAAGGAGGAAGAAGACTTTGGCACAGGCCCAAGTGTGTCCGACCAGATGAGGGGCCCTTCTCGAGGGGAGTAGCTACACACTAAGCAAATGTTGCCATCAAAGCCAACTGGGTTAGTGGCTATCCACCCGTCTGCCTCCTGGATATGCCTATCCGAGACCAGGGCCCCACCCCGGAGACTCTCCTCCTGGCTGTGGGGTTGGCCTGGCACTAGGAGGTGCTGAAGCTCCTCAGGTCCATCTAAGACTCAGTCAGGTGGCAGAACCACGGATGTAGAGTTTTCTAGATGTGTATGATTGTGAGAACTCCCTACAGTGTCAAGGCGCAGCTCAAAGGCTCCCTCACTGGCCCTGGGATGGTGCTGGGGCTCCATGTTTCACGAACACCCAAGGAGTCTCAGTAGAAGCCTTGTGGGAATTCAATCACAAAGAAGGAGCACAGAACTCAGATCTCTGCCATTTATCAGTAGGGGCCATTGGACAAGGTATGTGACCTCCTTATTCCTCAGCTTCTCCAACGGCAAGGTGAGGATAATAACTGCCTGCCTCACGGGGTTGCTGTGACAGACAACCAGGGGATGGGTGTCTATCCTTGAATTGGCCCTGGGGGGATGAGACGTGGGTGGGGATGGGACACTTCAAGTAAAGACCTCGACTCTGGGCTGACAACAGAGCTATGTTTGGTGTCTGGAGTCATCCAGGTTGTAACTCGGTTTAGATAGAGGCCACCCTGAAGTTGTGCACTGAGGATCCAGCATGACCAAGATACAGTCAAATGATGTGGGAAGAGGTGCCCAGCTGAGCTGCTCCCCAGCCCAAAGCCTCCACAAAGAAAGAAATGAGGGTCCCACTCGTGGCCCCGGCCCCTGGCTGCCCAGCATCCTTAGGTTCTTAGAAACTCACGCTCTGGAGTAGTTCAGAACAAAGTCCACGCCCTTCTCACTATCAAACTGGATGTCTCGTGGTAAATCCTTGTGACATTTGGCATCAATACTCAAAGGGAAGCCAGGGTTCCACTCCATCCACCTGAGCACGAATAAAAAGAAGAAAACTGCATCAAATGCCTGGCCTTTGGGTTGGCCCCCTCAGACTAACGGCTGCCCTTGTGGTCTGAGGATGTGTCCTCCATCAGCTGAGTGTGCATCCTGCGAGGTAGTGGGACCCCTCCCGGAGGCTGGCGGTAGCCTGCTTTGCTGCACCCTGAGCATCACAGTAGGAGGTCCGGGGTCTCCTGAACCTGAGATTGGGCTCACGGCAGAGGAGTAGTGAATGGTAAGTGTGAGCCAGGGCATAAAAAGAGGTTGAAAGGAAGCATGAGAAGACCTCACTGATCTGGTGGGATGCCCAACCACCATCTCCCCCCTGGCATAGAGAGTCACCGGAGATAGAAGTGGGTAAGGCCCCCCACTTCCAGGCTGACCTGGACAGCCAATAGCCCTCCAGCTCAGCCAACACACCCCTGTACCATGTGTGGTGGCTGGGGAATGGGGACGGTGGTCATGCCTTCCCAGTAGGGTGCCCAGGGCAGCAGGGTGGTTGGATGTGGGGCCGAAGGCCCAGATGCTGCCAGGGGCAGGGTTAGTATGACCGTTATAATCAAAGACAGGCCATGCATGCTATCCAACCCAAATTTTCAGATCCTGGTGTCCTTGAAACTTATCCTGCAGCATACGGCATTTACATTGTGTTTTGTAAATTTTACTTTTTTAAAAGACTTATTTATTTTAGAGAGAGAGAGAGCGTGCATGTGCATGTGAGCATGGATGGGAGGGGCAGAGGGAGAGAGAGAATCTCAAGCAGACTCCCCACTGAGCACAGAGTCCTACGTGGGGCTTGATCCCATCACCCTGAGATCATGGCCTGAGCTGAAATCAAGGGTCAGATGCTTAACCGACTGAGCTACCAGGTGCCCCTTAAATTTCACTTAAAAAAAATTTTTTTTTTTTTTACTTTTTTTTTCTTTGCTTACCACAAAACCCAAACTAACCAAAACTGTTCATTTACCTCAGGGAGAATGATCTTGTATTTGTTTAAAAACTAAAATTTATATTCTGGGTTAACAGCTTTTCCATTTGTATTCCTAATTCTCCTTTATTAAAATCTCTCTTATGACTGGAAAGTAAAGCACTGAGAGTTGAGATCATGAAAAAGTCTGGAGTCCCTTTAATATCATCTTGTCCTTTTACTGTCACAAAAATCTCCATGGTTTTTCGTGCTGTTCTGTTGGCCCAGTAAGACTCCCATTAGGACCACCAGAGGTGAACAGGAACTGGATACGATCAGTCAGAGCAGATGCATTTTGAAAAGCATTTTCTGTCATGCAGCGCTGTCATTTCTCACTGCTGGTTTACTTATACTATTCCATTTTCCTGGACTTTAAGAAAATCTTCTATATTTGTTATATTTGTATTAACACCACTGCTGGTATGTTAACAGGATAAAATGTAGACAAGTGTACAACGTCAACTAATCTACTGATTTTTTCCCCCATTTTTTTTGGAAAATAATTCATTTCCTTGGAACTCCCCGCTTCCCTCTGCTGTTCCCCCCACCTCCTGAGGATGGCAGCACTGATGGATGGAAGTGCCCCACCTAGGGTGCTCGGGAGACTAAGGCCTCTTGGTGCACGGAAACAGTACAGTTTGTAAGCTCACCACCACACGCCTGTGGCCCTCCCACTGCAGGCCACTGCTGCCTGAGACACCTGACAGGCTGACCTGCACGGAGGCCAAAGGCCTTTGTGCCCGCAGATAAATAGGCGAAGAAGAAAAAGATCACACTCCACTGAGGAAGACCACGTTGAACAGCCAGGCAGAAGGAAGAAAGAAGCAAAAAAGACATTTAATTTCTTTAAAAAAAGGAGAAGTGTTAAAGAGATTTAAGTAGAATGTTAAAGGACTTTCTCCAACAACAAAACATGATTTCTGAATTGAAAATTCAATAGAGAAATGGGAAAGCAGTCACTGTGAGATCTAATTTGTCTCCCGGACAAAATTTGTTCATTCAGTAACTAATTACCGAGAACCTGTCATGGACCAGGCACTGCTCTGTGCAAAATGGAAGAAAATGTAACACAAATACAGAGCAAAACCACAAAGAAAAGGGAAACCACGATGGGGATTAAGGAGTGTACTCGTGATGAGCACTGGGTGTTGTATGGAAATGTTGAATATTGTACACCTGAAACTAATATGACACTGTATGTTAATTACCTAGGATTAAAATAAAAACTTAAAGAAAAAAGAAAACACAGGAGACATGAAAGGCAGATATAGAAGATTTAACATGCAGAGACTAAGAGGTCCAAAAGGAGAGAGAGGAATATATGGAGAAGTAAAAATCAAGAAATAAGAGAAAAACTTTCTTAAGTTGAAAAGACCTCAATTTTCTGAGTAAGTCCTAGGCAGGAAAGAAAAGGAAAAAGGGCATGGATAGATATATATTGCCAAAGACAGAGAAGACTGTGTGTGTGTGTGTGTGTGTGTGTGTGTGTGTTGGGGGGTGGGGGAGAAAGAGAAAGGGAGGGAGGGAAGGAGGAGGGAGTTGGGGGGAGGCGGAG
>NW_027692371.1:0-357 GCF_054177405.1 Leptonychotes weddellii | reverse complement strand
TATGTACCAGGCACTATACTAGCCCCTAGAGATGAGTCAGGTCATTCCCTTCAATGTGTTTAAAATCATATGTGTATATGTCGGTTGTGGGGGCTGGGTGGGGAGAGCCATATAAACAGAAAATTGTAATGCATGGAATTATTTACATTGTATAATATTATGATATAATTGCAATATATAATATATTACTATCGCATAGACACCAATTTACATAAGATCACATAGAAGGGGCTCCTACTAGGGACGCCTGGTGGCTCAGTCATTAAACATCTATCTGCCTTTGGCTCAGGTCATGATTCCAGGGTCCTGGGATGGAGCCCCGCATGGGGCTCCCTGCTCCGCGGGAAGCCTGCTTCT
>NW_027692370.1:0-357 GCF_054177405.1 Leptonychotes weddellii | reverse complement strand
AAAACACATTAAGTGGGAAAACACATTAAAGTGGGAAGCAGGGGACCTTGGAGAGGACTGCCATGATTTATTTCTATATAAAAATCTCTAAAGAGATTTTCAGGCATATAATAAAAGAAGAATATTAAAGATTGGGTTGAGAAAAGATGGTTATTCAAAGAATGGAATTATTATTCACTATACTATCTGTCTGGTTTGCTCATTTATTTATGAAAGAATTAGTAAAAGAAATACTGGAGGCTAAATATTGTATGATTTGATGTATTATGAAATACATTAAGTGATGGACACAGTTGGATGCTCTCAAAGAACCACTGATTTTTCTGAATAACTGCCAATAAACTAACTGTAAAAGCA
>NW_027692369.1:0-357 GCF_054177405.1 Leptonychotes weddellii | reverse complement strand
CCCTGGATGATGGCTGGCAGCTGGGGGGGACCGAGGTGGGTGGGTGGGGACAGCATTCTGGAGGGACGCTGCAGCCCGGGGAAAGCCTGCGTTATCCTGGAAAGCCGTGGGGGCTGTTTGCAAGTGGGTGGGGCATTGGGCCCAAAGCACACAGCTCTGTGTGGGCGGAGCCTGGGCTGGAGTGGGAAGTGGTTAGTGGGGTGGTGGGCCGGGTGGGGCCGAAGATGGGAGGAGATGGGGCAGCTCAGTTTCCTCCCGGCCCCGTCCAGAGGGCTTCTTGTCCCAGGAGGCAGGGACGGTATATACGCTATATACGGCTAACAGCTAACTCGTGGGTATTTGCTGTAACTGTAGCAA
>NW_027692368.1:0-357 GCF_054177405.1 Leptonychotes weddellii | reverse complement strand
ATGTTTGAAAATCAAATACCCAGTTTTCTCTTTGACTATTGCAGTCCAAGTAAATGGTCCTGTGGACCTCCCCTCCCCCTGCCATCTAATGGAGTGGCCCAGCTGAGAGCCGCGGCCACTTCCACACCCTCCCTCTGACTGTCCCCAGCTTGGTGCTTGCTCCCTCCCTGAGCAGAGATGCCAGGCTGGCGACAGAACACGGCAGGATTGTTCCAGAATGTTTCTCTTCTTAAAACCTTCCATTAGAGTGATGCAGTGCGGGGATTTTCATTCACCACTTAATACCAAGTCTGAGTGGCAATTACAGAACAATGAAGACAGATCAAAACCTGTCAGTAGACATACATTTTAGTGGGG
>NW_027692367.1:0-357 GCF_054177405.1 Leptonychotes weddellii | reverse complement strand
TGTTTGTGTCCCCCCAAATTAGGTGAAACCTGATCTTCAGGATGGTAATTTAGGGGGTGAGGACTCTGGGTCATGTGTGTGATTAGATCATGAGGGTAGAGCCCTCTTGCATGGAATTCGTGCCTTATTAAAGAAACCCCAGAGAACTCTCTTGCCCCTTCTACCGTTTGAGGACACAGTGAGAACAATGCCATCTGTGAACAAAGAAGAGGGGTCTCACCAGACCACACACCTGCCCTTGACCTTGGACTTCCCAGCTTCCAGAACTCTGAGAACTTGATTGGATCTATTTTGGCACTCTCTTTTTTGTTCCGTTGATCTATGTGCTTGATCTTTCCCCAACACCACGCTATCTTG
>NW_027692366.1:0-357 GCF_054177405.1 Leptonychotes weddellii | reverse complement strand
TGTTGGAGCAGAGGCACATGCCAATGCAAACAGTGGCCCTGGGTCACACACAACATGGTCAATAATGTTTGGACCACAGAAGGGCATCTGAGAGATGAATACAATGGGGATCAGGAACCACAGAAATCCACAAACCCAGCAGATAATGACCAGTTTGGTACAGAAATGCCCAGTCATGGTATTAGGGTAGTGCAAGGGACGGCAAATAGCAAGGTACCGATCAAAGGCCATGATGGCCAAGAGGAAACATTCAGATGTTCCCAAAGAGAAAAAGAAATAAAATTGGAGGAAACATCCAGTAAAGGAGATGGTCTTTTTATCTGAGAGGAAATTGACCAACATCTTGGGGACTGTAGA
>NW_027692365.1:0-357 GCF_054177405.1 Leptonychotes weddellii | reverse complement strand
TTTTTTGCGCTTTTATTCTCCAGCAGCTTTTGTTCTCTGGCAGCTTTTGGTGCCTTTTGGAGGGTCAAGGCAAAGGAAAATGTCTGCACCCAGACCTCTGCCCTAGAGGAAAGCAGCCACAGTCTGCTCCTCTCTGAACCCTCCAGAACACACAGTCTCTTGCTCTGTTAGTGACACTGAAAACCGCAGCCTCCCACAGGCAGTGCATGCCCCCAGCCATTCTCTCAGCAGTGACCCAGGCCTCTGCTTGTCTCTGCCCTCTGTTCCTTTAAAACTGTGAGCAATCCCAGTCTGGGTGGGTGCAGGCAGCAGTGCAGCTGTGGGTGTGGAGGAGGTTGCAGTGGTGACTGCTGTGAT
>NW_027692364.1:0-357 GCF_054177405.1 Leptonychotes weddellii | reverse complement strand
GCTTGATCCCAGGACCCTGGGATCATGACCTGAGCTGAAGGCAGACGCTTAACAACTGAGCCACCCAGGCGCCCTGTCCCTAGGCCATTTCTATCCTAATTATTATTTTGCTTGATGTCTTAGTTGACTCTGATTTATTTATTTATTTTTTTTTTTAGGAAGAGTGCTTGTGCATTAAGATCCAAATCTTTCTTTCTTTTTGTTTGTCTTTGAATGAAGACAGATTAGTTCTACATTGCTTCTGGTCTAAAATTTATGCGGCATTACATTTCTTTTTGTATTGCTGTTGATCGTCTGATTCTTGGTGTAGAATGCTCTTCACAGATCTTAAGCTTGAAGGCTTGCTAACTAGATTTA
>NW_027692363.1:0-357 GCF_054177405.1 Leptonychotes weddellii | reverse complement strand
TTTGGGGATGTGTCTCTTCAACTTCTTTGCCCGTTTTTGAGTCAGGTTGTTAGTATCAGAAGTTTTGTATATATTCTGGATGTTAATTCTTAACCAGATGTATGATTTACAGATATTTTTCTTAGTCTACTCTGTAGACAGTGTCTCCTGATGTACAACCTTTTAGAATTTTTATGAAGTCCACTTCATTTTTTCTTTTGTTGCCTGTGCCTTTGGTCACATCCAAGAAATCATTGCCAAATCCAGTGTCGCGAAGCTTTTGTCCTACGTTTTCTTCCAGAGTTTTATCGTGTTAGGCCTTACATTGAGGTCTTTGATCCATTTTGAGTTAATGTGTGTGTGTGCTGTTAGGTAGGG
>NW_027692362.1:0-357 GCF_054177405.1 Leptonychotes weddellii | reverse complement strand
CCCCCCGAAACCTTGCTCCCATAGGCAACTGGAAGCAGGAGCTGCCCAAGTTCATCAGCCCTGACCAGCTGCCCGTGGAGTTTGGGGGGACCATGACTGACCCTGATGGCAACCCCAAGTGCCTGACCAAGGTACAGGGTGCCCAGAGGAGTCGGAGGGAGGGGTGATGACCATGGGGTAGTGCTCGCTCACCAGCCCTCACCCACAGATCAAATACGGGGGCAATGTGCCCAAGAACTACTACCTGCGCAACCAGGTGAGGATGAATTATGAGCACACGGTGACCGTGGCCCGAGGCTCCTTCATGCAGCTGGAGAACGAAATCCTGTTCCCGGGCTGTGTGCTCAGGTAGGCGGC
>NW_027692361.1:0-6803 GCF_054177405.1 Leptonychotes weddellii | reverse complement strand
TCCTGTGGAGCAGGGAGCCCGATGCAGGGCTCGATCCCAGGACCCTGGGATCATGACCTGAGCCAAAGGCAGACGCTTAACGACTGAGCCACCCAGTGCCCCTGTTTGTTTGTTTTTTTTTAAAATCCTTGCTGTCTTTATGTAGGTTCAGCAATTCTAGTTCAACATACCACATGGAGACAGATTTGGCTCAAATTTGTCTGTTCCTTTTATTATTTATTTATTTATTTTTTAAAGATTTTATTTATTCGAGAGAGGGAGACAGAGAGAGAGTGAGAGAGCATGAGCAGGGGGTAGAGGGAGAGCCAGGTGTCCTGCTGAGCAGGGAGACCCATGTGTGCGGGGCTCTATCCCAGGACCCCAGGATCATGACCTGAGCTGAAGGCAGATGCTTAACTGACTGAGACACCCAGGTGCCCAGTCTGTTCCTTTTATTTTAATGAGAGTTTGTTCTGTTTGATTTTTGGCAATCTCGTTTGTTTTTTAAAGGCATTGGTTACATAATTAATTCAACCTGGTAGGTGAGGAATAAATAAATACACTTAGGAGAAGTTACAACTTTTTTGAACACTTGTGCACTGTTGGTGGGAATGCAAAGTGGTGCAGCCACTGTGGAAAGCAGTATAGAAGTTCCTCAAAAAGTTAAAAATAGAAATACTATATGATCCAATAATTATACCACTGTGTATTTACCCAAAGAAAACAAAAATACTAATTTGAAAAGATATATATACTCCATGTTTATTGCAGCATTATTTGTAATAGCTAAGATCCAGAAGCAATCTAACTGTCCATTAATAAACAATGGATAAGGAAGACGTGATATATAAATATCATTACTCAGCCATAAAAATGATGAAATTGTGCCATTGCAACAACATAGATGGATGTAGAGGGTATTATGCTAAGTGAAATAAATCGGACAGAGAAAGACAAATACCATATGATCTCACTTATATGTGGAATCTCAAAAACAAAACAAATAAATAAAACTAAAAGCAGAGGGGCGCCTGGGTGGCTCAGTCATTGGGCGTCTGCCTTCGGCTCAGGTCTTGATCCCAGGGTCCTGGGATCGAGCCCCGCATCGGGCTCCCTGCTCGGCGGGAAGCCTGCTTCTCCCTCCCCCACTCCCCCTGCTTGTGTTCCTGCTCTTGCTATCTCTCTCTCTGTCAAATAAATAAATAAAATCTTTAAAAAAAACCCAACCAAACAAACAAACAAACAAAACTAAAAGCAGAATCACACCTATAAATACAGAGAACAAACTGATGGTTTCCAGGGTGAAGGGGTTTGGGAGGGTGAGCAAAATGGATGAAGGGGAGTGGGAGGTACAGGCTTCCAGTTATGGAATGAATAAGTAAAGATAATAAAAGGCATAGCACAGGGAATATGATCGGTGACATTGTAATAACATTGTATGGTGGTTGTATGGTGACAGATGGTAGCTACACTTGTGAGCATAGCATAATGTATAGATAAACTGAATCACTATGTTGTACACCTGAAACTAATGTACCATTATGTGTCAACTGTACTCAAATAAAAACATTAAAAAAAGAAGTTATAATTTCCAAGTTGGAAAGAATTTTAGGAGGTTTTTCTGTAAATCCCCTCAATTTCTGGACAAAGAATCAGTATAGAGAAGGTAGGGGCTTTTCCTGATATCACACAGCTATTACATGGGAAACTGTATCTTCCATCATGAATTCTGAGTTTAAACCTGGATCAGGATATGGAGCTTGAGGGCAGCCTGAGACAGGACAGCATATAATGAGTGACTATAGAGGAATTATCAGGGTAACCAGGATGCCAGTCCTGGTGACTGAGAGGTCAGTTGATCCCTTTTTTAGAAGTGGAGAAGCCAAAAGGAAAAGCTCCTGTTTTGGGTTGAATCATGCCCTCCCCCAAAGATATGTTCATGTCCCAACACTTGGTGTATGTGAATGTGACTTTATTTGAATATGGAGTCTTTGCACATGTAATCGAATTTAAATGAGGTCATACATGATGAAGGTGGGCTTTAATCCAAAATGTTCAATGTCTTTATAAGAAGGGAAAACAGACACAGATACAAGGAGAACACCAGGTGACCACAGAGACAAAGATTGGAACAACGATGAATCTATAAGTCAAAGAATGCCAAGGATTGGGGCACCATGACTCAGCCAGTTAGACATTCGAGGCTTGATTTCAGCTCAGGTCATGATCTCAGGGTTGTGAGATTGAGCCCCGCACAGGCTCTGTGCTGGGCATGGTTCTTCCTTAAGATTCTCTCCCTCTACCACTGTTCCTCCCCTCCCTTCTCTCCCTCTCTAAAAACAAAGAAAGAAAGAAAAAAACAAAACAAGCACTAAGGATTGCTGACAACACCATAAGCTAAGAGAAAGGCATAGAACACATTCTCCTTTAGAACCTTCCAAGAGAGGGTGTCCTGGATGACACCTGATTTTGGACTCTCCTCTAGAACCATGAAGAGAGTAAGTGTCTTGTTTGAGTCCGCAGTGTGTGGTACTTTTTATGTCAGCCCCAGGAAATGAATACAGCCACTTTTGGTGGGGGAGACATATTAACTGTAAATATCCATGTAGATATGTCAGGATTCGCAATGGATGGTGTAAGATTCTACTTGGAGAGAGGACTCAGAGCTTGATACCCTTTGACAATTATTCTTTGGTGGTTCAGTTGAAGTATCATCATTTTTAAAGGGGGAAATGGCTAAAAAGAGAACTAAAGGTAAAGGACATAGAGTTTTAAAAGAACCAGAATTGTAATGGTTGCTGCCAAGTGAGTATATCTAGGCTGAATAGTTTCATGAAGACCATTTCAAGCAGAGAGTGGCCGATAACATAGCTCAATGCAGGGTGACTGGGAAAATGCACTGCAGAAAAAGTGTGACTTCAGTCAGAACTATTAGTTCTTTGCATTTACGTTGTGCTTTCTAATTTATTAGGAATTTTCACATTCTCTATATTATTTATTTCCCATAGCACCAAGAGTCGACATTATCAACATTGTCATTGTCTTCAGAGACCATTATGTACAGGTGAGCACACTCTGGAACAGGGAGGTTAAATTCTTTTTTTGAAATGTCACAGTTTTAAATAATGGGGCCAAAATGTGGACCTAGACATACAGACTCCAAAATTATGTTCTTTCCATGGAACTTTGGGATATTTTTAAATTGCTTTTAATAAGCCCCTACTCTTACCAGGTAGAGACTAACGGTTACCAAAGGTCAGTGATCAACTGTTCTTAATGTTTTAGTCAGCATGCTGAGCATTCAAAGATCTCCTCACTGTGATTACAAACTTTATGTTTATAATTTATAATGTTAAGGTGTTAATAATGTAGAGAATTTAATTACACAAGAATTATAGGGTTGGTCCCCAAATGGCCAAAGGTAAAAGAATTTTAATGTATGAAAATAGAAGTTGGCTCAAACTGTTTTAAGTTTCCTTGTATATTCAGCAGCCTGAGCAGGGATTTGTTAAGTGGTCAAGTATTCAAAGAAGCTTCCCAATTTTGGAAGCTTCCTAATACATGTATCTTGTGCGCATGTACATGACTGTGTGTTTGGGAGTGGGAGGGAGCAGATAAGGGAAAATGTACCCAGTGATTTATGGCCTCTTTCTACACGTTTGGGCTTCTAGTGCTCTCAGTTATATCCTCATCACAATCACTATACCCAGTTGCTTTAGGTTCCAGGAAATTCCCACCAAGATGAAATAGTTTGGGAACATCCTTCAAGAACCCCACAGGGGCAGTGGAATACTCAGCTCCAGACTGGGAGAATGTTTCCATGAAAGCCTCAGAGTCATGCCTTGTGCAGAAGAGGGTGAGGGACTGTGTGGTATGTTGAACAGGGAGCGAGCAGGTTTGTTACCACTGACTCTGGATGGAAATACAGGTGACCCTATGCACGATGTCCTACCCTTTGTGTAAGATGGGCATGTGTGTGAAAGTTCCTTCTATAAGTGAACTACCTCTGAGTATGGAATAATTAAAAAAGATGCTTGCTCTGCAGTCTGGCACTGTATTTTACCTCACTTGTTATGATTTCAGTCCATTCTGAGCTTTTTGTACCTTGAGAATTCTATTGCCCATCATTTTATTGTTTTCTCTGTCATTCTGTCATTTTCCTCCTGTTTTCACTTTTAGGGAGTATTCTCTGTTTTCTGTGTAACTGGAATCTCTGTATATATGTCCTGTCTCTTTCAGCTTCTGTCATTTGTCCTTTTAGATTTGTCGTCTGTCTCTTTCCCTTTTCTTGGAGGCTTTTCCTTTTCACGTTCCCCACTTAGGCTCTTCATCTGTTTATCCAGTAGTAACCACAGATCCCAACACAGGGCAGCAGTGCAGGGGCGGTGGAATCTCACTTAGTAGGAAGGTTGTGCTATTCCCACTGCTTCCCTCAGATGGAGGACAAGTAATGAGGAAGAAGATCAGAGAGCTGGGAACAATTCAGAGACCAGAAATAGCCTGTTGGAGAATGTACTGAGCTGGTGGCAATTTGGATCTTTGAGATGAAAGACTGTCCTCACAATTGCAGCTTTGCAGAGAGGATGGTGTCCAGGCTTCTGCTGGAGAAACATTCCTGGCTCCTTCCTTTTTCAATTATGTTGCTTTTCTGTAAAATCTTATTTTGATAGGTATTCATTGTAGTCCCCACGTGTGATTCCTTACAAGTCTTTGATAGTGTATCTTTTTTGTCTAAAGTTAGCTTTTTCAAATGTGATTTTATCAGCCACTTTCATCCTTTTAAAAAATATTCTTCATCATTTATATTATTTTTATATAGTGTCTTTGTTTCCTGCTTTCTTATTGTCATAGGTATAATACTGGGTACAACACTGTCATATAAAAATATGATGTATAAATTGACTGACATATAAATTGTTTAATTTAAAGAATCATGGAAAAGTGAATGGTCATGATATTGACACCCTTCACTAGAACCTGGACAGAACCTCAGACTCTACTGAACTTCATACCTTTCTCTCTATTTTGATCTTGACTTTGTTATAATCAGCCTTTTGATATCATTTTTAGTTTTTACTATAATTTTTTACTCTAACTATATAGTCTTACCACCCATATTTGAATTCATAAAAAATAATTTGTTTTACTTGTTTTTGAGCTTTATGTAGAGGGAAGGATTACTTTGTAACTTGCATCATTTGCTCAGCACTTTGTGTGAAAAACACTGTTTCTATTTGTTTAGCTGATGTTCTTTAGCAGGCTCCACACCCAGCGTGGAGCCCAGCACAGAGCTTGAACTCATGACCCTGAGATCAAGAGTCAGATCCTTAAGGGAGTGAGACATCGAGGTGTCCCTGTTTAGCTAAGGTTTATTCATATTGTTGTAGAGTACTCTTTTATAATAACGGGTCACAATTTACCTAGTTTACCATTATAAGCATTTGGATTGTTTCTAGTTTCCATTAATACAAACAATGCTGCTGTTGGCCGTTCTTATATGCGTATCTTGGAGTAGGTACCTGAGCGTTATCCTAGATAATATTGAATCTAGGATGTAAGTGTGCGTCAGCATTACTAGATAAGGCCACACTATTATCAAAGCCATTTGAGCGTGTAAGGCTGCCAGGGGGATGCAAAGTGTAATAGCAGGTAATAGCAGGACTGTGATTCCCTCCCTCTTCAAAGGACACCCTGGCTATAGAGTCTGCCAATTCTCCCTCTAACTCCCAGGAGGGAATCTAACTGCTTTGGGAATAGCTGAGAAAATTCAAATCTAAGAACATTTTTAGCAGGAAGTAGTTTATCTCTTCTGGTTGAACATGATAAATGAAATTGAAACTTATGGACCTACGAGAAATAGCCACAAACCACCCATCAACTTCCTTCTGTTTTTCTGTAGTGATTATTTTAATTAACCTAGTAAAGTCAAAATCATTTGGAACTTAAATGCAAAGAGTGGTTGAATTTAAATAAACCATGTATGTTTTATTAAAAACACAGATAATGTTTTTTAAAGATTTTACTGATTTATTTTAGAGAGAACAAACATGAGAAAGGGGAGGGGCAGAGGTAGAGGGAGAAGCAGACTCCCTGCCGAGCAGGGGGCCTGATGTGAGCTCAATTCCAGGACCCTGAGATCATGGCCTGAGCCAAAGGCAGATGCTTAACTGACTGAGCAACCCAGATCCCCAAAACACAGATAATTTTTATAAAAATTGTTTGAGTACATCATTTTTTTTAAAGATTTTATTTATTTATGTATTAGAGAGCGAGCGAGAGAGAAACAGCATGAGAGGGGAGAAGGTCAGAGGGAGAAGCAGGCTCCCTGCTGAGCTGGGAGCCTGATGTGGCACTTGATCCCAGGACTCCAGGATCATGACCTGAGCCGAAGGCAGTTGCTTAACCAACTGAGCCACCCAGGCGCTCTTGAGTACATCATTAAAACCTGTGGATATAAACTGAAGAGTGTTTTAGAGGATTTGAGTTTTTTTTTTTCCTTTGCCACATTTGAAGTTTGGTAGAATTTGGTTGCCCTCCTTTATATTCATGGTAAAGATAAGAATTGCCTAAATATTAGCTCTGTGATCCCATATATATGATGGTTATGAATGAAATTAAGAATTTATTTACATATTTACATTAAAATTAAGTAACTGAATAGACTCTTACTTATATATTTAGATGTAAATATTTGGGCAATTGTGACAAAAAAACTCTTAAGTGTTTTGTAAAACATGTAGGTCATTCATAGATGTGAACAAGGTGGTTGGGGAGATCTAGGGAGTTATTTGTTCTCTGTGAAATATATGAAATAACAAAAGAGA
>NW_027692360.1:0-357 GCF_054177405.1 Leptonychotes weddellii | reverse complement strand
AAAAAAAAATACTAAAGGACATAGTTGAAGTTTCTATATTCATCCCTGAAATAAATGTACATGATACTCTAGGCAACAGTCTTTAACCCAGTTCTAGGGAAAGGTCTGAATGCTGTTCCTTTTTCTCAAGCTCTACATTCAACGATGCTTTCCTTAGGAATTAAGTTATATTTAAGTGTTTCTGCTGCTAAATATCTGTGCAGGTAACACTGTGGTGAATCAGAGATACTCATCTGTTATGGGTGAAAATACAAAAATACTTCTGGAAATAATTTGACAATTAAAAGAGCTCCTCCTGTAGAGTGACAGGATTTGATATAGATTTTCCTTTTTTTTTTTTTTTTTAAAGATTTTATT
>NW_027692359.1:0-357 GCF_054177405.1 Leptonychotes weddellii | reverse complement strand
TCTTATCTTATCAATTCCTTTTATAAAATCTTTTATACTTTTCATCTGTACAGTCATATTCCATCCCTTCATCATATTAACCCCTATTTTTGTACAGATATGTTTTTCTTTCTTTAAAATTTTGGGAGGCACTTTCTTCTAACAGACCAAAATACACCCAAAATCTAGTGTGTGGCATGGATCTATGCACCAGCCTGATCATATTTGATCATATTCTGTTTTCATTTGTTTTTGTTGTGTTTATTTGTTTTTATCTTTTTCTTTTTTCTTTCTTTCCCTTTCTTTTCCCCTGGTTTCAGGTCTCTTCTGATTTGTTCAGTGTATATTTTCTGGGGACATTGTTACCCTGTTAGCATT
>NW_027692358.1:0-357 GCF_054177405.1 Leptonychotes weddellii | reverse complement strand
CATGATTCAGAGATCACCCACAAATTTTGTTAGGGTTTATAAACCAAATTTGAGGCTCCCTCTCTTTGGCTTGCTTCCTGCTATTATCTCTACCTCATTCACTGGTAGCTGTTGTAGCCCTGAATTCAGCCTCTGGTTTTTCAGATTTAAAAAAATTGAAGTTTTTTAGAAAAGTTTTTTACTCCACGTGTCACTGGTTGCAGCTGCTTCCATGCTATTTGTAAAGCCATAACATGAGAAACACATCCCATGCTGTTCCCTCCTTTCAAATGTTGATTCCCTGTGGAATTTGCCTACTTTTGTGCATTGTCTAGTATTTTCAAGTAGTTTTTTTTATTTTGTTTTAAATTTATTATT
>NW_027692357.1:0-357 GCF_054177405.1 Leptonychotes weddellii | reverse complement strand
CAAAATGATAGAAGGGCCCTTGTGGTGAAATGGGCATTAAGGTTTCATTTCTGCATTTCTTGCCTTTTTCTTTCCCTTGTCTTAAGAGGTTTAAATCAGACTATCCTGTTTAAAAAAAAAAAGGAAAGTATTTTTGTTATATATTCATTTTCTGTTTCATGGCACTGTAGTTTTTGGATCTAGCGTGGACTGAGACTTATGTGTTTTTACATGGAAATGATTAGATCACCCGAGGCTTTCATTTCTGAGATAAATTTATGATGTTTGTCCAAGGCTTAAAAATTTCTGAAGATAGGGACGCCTGAGTGGGTCAGTCCTTTGAGCATCTGCCTGTGGCTCAGGTCCTGATCCCAGGAT
>NW_027692356.1:0-357 GCF_054177405.1 Leptonychotes weddellii | reverse complement strand
ATGTCATTACCCTTTTACTGCCAAAACCATGAATTCTTCATGATGCACTTAATTTTTTTTTTTTTAGAAAGTTGATACTCTAAGAACTTCCCTCAAAAATAATAAATAACATGATTTTAGAACCTGATGCTTTTACAAAAGACAAAATGTTTTTATGTTCCTAAATTCAAGATGCACTGGAAAACGTCACTTATTGTTGTGCCAAAAAGAAAGTCTGTGTATAACTAGATATCACCATTTTCACATGTTCCAAATTCTCTCTATAAAGGAGACCCTATGAAAGGACTAAAAGGGAAAAAAAACAGACTTTATCCCCATTAATGATATTGATGTTTCTTGAAGAAACAAGGGTGAACA
>NW_027692355.1:0-357 GCF_054177405.1 Leptonychotes weddellii | reverse complement strand
GCTTCTAGAATGGAACCAGCTCAGCTTCCTACGTGATACCACTATATTATAGCAAGAGATGATAAGTAATAGGATTTCTGTGAAAGTGCTTGCAACATACAGGATGTTCTACAGAAACATGATAATGAGTACTGCGGTTTTCCATGTAACTACTCAGAGATCTTCCTCGAAGGAAATTTTTCCCTTCAATATAACAGGCAAGGTGAAACAGAGGACAGTGAGAGGAGATGGGCCCAGCCCATCAGATCAGCCAAATCAAATTTGTGACCATTAATATTATCCTTGTTATTTAGAATAATAACCTGAAAGCAGCAAAAATAAAGCATGTTTTGTGGGTCTCTAGCTTTTGGGCATGTT
>NW_027692354.1:0-357 GCF_054177405.1 Leptonychotes weddellii | reverse complement strand
GATGGGGGTCCATTTGCATTGAGCTCAGAGGATGGTCTGTTCTCCAGGCTTGGGATTAGTGACGCAGGTCTGTGGGCCCCAGGCCCAGAGGATGCTCTGTTCTCCTGCAGACTTAGGACTAGTGACGGGGGTCCATTTGCACTGGGCTCAGAAGATGTTCTGTTCTCCTGCAGACTTAGGACTAGTGATGGGGGTCCATTTGCACCGGGCTCAGAGGATGCTCTGTTCTCCTGCAGACTTAGGACTAGTGACGGGGGTCCATTTGCACTGGGCTCAGAAGATGTTCTGTTCTCCTGCAGACTTAGGACTAGTGATGGGGGTCCATCTGCACCGGGCTCAGAAGATGCTCTGTTCTCC
>NW_027692353.1:0-357 GCF_054177405.1 Leptonychotes weddellii | reverse complement strand
TTTTTTTTATATTAATTCCCGTTGGTTAACATACAGCGTTGTATTAGTTTCCGGTGTACATTATAGTGATTCAGTAATTCCATATATCATCTGGTGCTCATCATGACAAGTGCACTTCTTAATCCCCATCACTTATTTCACCCATCCCCCTACCCCCGTATATCTCTATTCTTAACACGTGGGGAAAATATTATACTATCTTGAATAGGAATACAATTTATATCTCATTGTTATTCATCAAATAATTCTGGAACTAAATGGAGAAAAGGGTAGCTATTCCAAGAATCCAGCTAGTCCATTCCTCTTCTAAACCAGATTATTCCCAAACTTAATTTAAAGGTGCCACACTCATTAACC
>NW_027692352.1:0-357 GCF_054177405.1 Leptonychotes weddellii | reverse complement strand
GGGGAAGGGGGTGGGAGGATGGGTTAGCCTGGTGGTGGGTATTAGGGAGGGCACGTTCTGCATGGAGCACTGGGTGTTATGCACAAACAATGAATCATGGAACACTACATCTAAAACTAATGATGTAATGTAGGGGATTAACATAAGAATAAAAAATAAAAAATTAAAAAAAAAAAAAGAGAATGTGGCTGGCCCTTGCCCCTGGTTCCCGGGGAACAACCTCTAAATCCTTAGAATTTCCTGAATAATGAAAGAGCCTTTGTTATCCGTGGTGGGCCCTGAGAATTTATACTTGTAAGGTGACTCTGGTTGGGGACAGGCCAAGCCAGAAAGACCAATGTTGTGATTAGAGAGTCG
>NW_027692351.1:0-6804 GCF_054177405.1 Leptonychotes weddellii | reverse complement strand
AGCCTGGTGATGGGTATTAAAGAGGGCACGTATTGAATGGAGCACTGGGTGTTATATGCAAACAATGAATCATGGAAGACTACATCAAAAACTAATGATGTAATGTATGGTGGTTAACATTATAAAATAAAATTTTAAAAAAATCTATGCATCTTATACATCTTATGTATCAAAAAGCTATAATATGAAAACGGAAAAGCTGGGTATTTTTTTAGTTCTCTAATATGCTATGATTAACCTCTTAATACAGTGATTTGCTTATTTATGTAGTCGCGCTCAAGTATTCATGCCAATACAGTCAGAAATCAGTGGTCTATAATGTAAAGGTTATCAGAATGGCAGATGATCACCCACAACTGAGGTCAAGGCTGTGAAAAAAATTTTTTTTTAACAAATCTCCTAAAATAGCTATTATTAATGTAAAACACCTTATATGTTTCTTTTCTTTTTCCACTATTGAAACTACCTTATTATTTAAGGCAACATTTACCAAACTTTTGGCATCACAGCCTTAATGGGTATTCAAACGTGTATTTTACATGAGATTCATCACATCTTAATCACATCTTAATTTCTTAAATTGACAGATGGATTAAAGACTTTAATGTAAAGAGCAAAACTTCAACAATTTTAGAATATAAAACAATACCTTTATGACCTTCAGGATATTTCTTAAGCACGATTCTCAAAGCACACGCTATAAAGGACTGATGAATTAAAATTAAGAACTTCTGTTCAAGAGACACTATACACTGAGTGGAAAGACAGCTACAAACTAGAAGATCCATTAAAACATATATTATTGGGGCACCTGGGTGGCTCAGTCAGTTGGGCGTATGCCTTCGGCTCGGGTCATGATCCCAGCATCCTGAGATGGAGCCCCGCATCAGGGTCCATGCTCAGCAGGGAGCCTGCTTCTCCCTCTCCCTCTGCCTGCCTACTTGTGATCTCTCTCTCTCTGTCAAATAAATAAATAAATAAATAATCTTAAAAAAAAAAGTATTATTATATAGGTATACGTACATGTATATTTATATATGTACATATGTATAGATGCAATACATAAAGAATAAATATGTAGGGCGCCTGGGTGGCTCAGTTGGTTAAGCGACTGCCTTGGGCTCAGGTCATGATCCCAGGGTCCTGGGATCGAGTCCCGCATCGGGCTCTCTGCTCCTTGGGAGCCTGCTTCTCCCTCTGCCTCTCTCTCTCTGTCTCTCATGAATAAATAAATAAAATCTTAAAAAAAAAAAAAAAGAATAAATATGTATAAGGAATCAGAGAGGCAAACAAACCAATGAAAACGAAGGACAATAAAGGGATTTTACACAGAAAAATATATATAAATAGCCAATAAAAACAACATATGAAAACATGTTCAACTTTAACAAAATAGAATTTAAGGCCACAGTATAGGGGTGCCTGGCTCAGTCAGTAGAGAATGTGACTCCTGATCTCAGGGTTGTGAATTCAAGCCCCCATGTTGAGAGTAGAGCCTACTTAAAAAAAAGTAAAAAAGAAAACCACAATTTACCATTTAACACCCATGTGTATAGAAAAAACTAAGTATGGAGAACCAGAACTCTTATAAAGTACTGCTAGAAATACAAATTGATAGATAAATCACCCAAGATCTAGCAATTCCTATCGTAAGTATAAAATTGATATAAACTCTTTTATATGCAGCACTGTAAGACTTTCATACAAAAAATGGAGCAAAAACTTAATCGAAAATCAAAAGGAAAATGGAAAACTGTAGATTAGTTACCAGTAGAGGATGACAGTGAAAACTGCAGCCAAATGCAGCCGTATTAACTGTACAAATATAATATGTATTATATTCCAAATATAAACTTAGGCTTTACTGTATTTTCTTGATATTTTTTTTGGTAATGAGTATGTATTTCTTTTATAATTAGATGAAAAGCTAAAATATAATTAGAAGTAAAAGCTAAAATTCTAATAGTGATAAAAAGGTTTTCATCTTTTACAGAGACATGATCTATATTTATCTCAATAATGGATGACTTAGCAAAAGATCCAGTTCTAATCAAAGCAGTTTCTCACCTTACTCCTTATTTGCAAAAAGTTAAAAAATATCTCAACTCTCAGTTACACATCCCTAAGAACGGCACCAAGTATAATGGCTGTTAGATAGCTCTAGGTATTCAGATCAAATATAGACCCCAGGGGTGCCTGGGTGGCTCAGTCGGTTAAGCATCTGCCTTCAGCTCAGGTCATGATCCCAGAGTCCTGGGATCGAGTCCCACATCGGGGCTCCTTGCTCAGAGGGGAGCCTGCTTGTCCCTCTGCCTGCCGCACTCCCTGCTTGGGCGCTCTCTCTGGCAAATAAATAAATAAATAAAATCTTTAAAAAAACAAACAAATATAGACCCCCAAAACAGTGAGTGGTAAGCCTCCTTACTGAGATACTATGTTAGATACTTTTAATAAGATCTCTTAAAAGTTGGATAGAAATGCCAATCAAAACTACAATGAAATATTACTACACACCATTAGGATGGCTACTATCAAGGAAGGGAGGGAGGAAAGATGAGAAAATAACAACTGTTGGCAAGGAAGTGGAGAAACTGGAATCTTTGTGCCCTGTTGATAGGAATGTAAAATGGTGCAGCCTCTATGAAAACACTATGGTGGCTCCTCAAAAAATTAAAAGTAGAATTACCATGTTTGATCCAGCAATCCTACTTCTGAGTACTTATCTAAAAGAATTAAAAGCAGGACCTCAAAGAGATATTTGTACACCCTTGTTCACAGCAAAAATATGCACAATAGCCAAGAGATGGAAGCAATGCAAATGTCCATCAGTGGACGATAAACAAAATATGGTCTACACATATCATAGAATATTATTCAGCCTTTAAAAGGAAGGAAATCCTGTCATATGCTACAACATAGATGAACCTTGAAGCCATCTGTCAAGTGAAATAACTCAATCACAACAAGACAAAATACTGGATGATTCCACTTATATGAGGTATCTAAAGTAGTCAGGTTCATAGAAATAGAAAGCAGAATGGTGGTTACCAGAGGCTGTCAAGAGGAAGAAATAGAGAGTTGCTGTTTAATAGGTATAGACTTTGTTTCATAGTATGAAAAAGTTCTGAAGATCCAATGCACAACAATGTGAATACACTTAACATTACCAAATAATACACTTTAAAAAATGTGTTAAAATGGTAAATTTTGTTATGTTCATAGTTTAGTCCCTTAAATTCTGATAGTGTATCCTTAACATAAAAAAAAAACAAAAAACTGTGATAGGTTCAAGCTATTCAACATGCCAAATATATTTCTGATAGGACTCCTGAGAAAGACACTTGGAATCACAAAAATAATCATACTAGATTTATCACAGTCATGAAATAAATTTATCTTACATTTCATTTCAAAAATCAAGTAATTCTCCCCTATGGCTAGCACACTGCACGGCAGAAAAACAATCTTTTATACAATGTGCATCAGCAATGTAAAGACATATGCTCACTATCTATGCTTTGTGTTAGATTCATAATTTTCACTACTTTGAACACCAGTGAATCAAAATCTGGAAGAATACAGTTGTTAGTATTTCCTTAATAAATTTGTAGCTATTCTCAATCAGAACTGATTTCAATGCAAATTTTCCAGTTCATGTTACAAAGTGATTATCAGCTAATACTTAGTAACAACTAACATACTTACTTATCAACTGACATCTAATAGTTAGTGATTACCATGTACCAGGCATATTTCTAAGTGCTTTATGTAAATTAACTCATTTAACCCTCATGATTACCGCATGAAGTCAGCACTGTGATTCTTCCATTTTTACAGATGGGGAAACACAGGTACAAGGAGATAAGTAACTTGCCCAAGGTCTCACAATGAGGCATTAAGGAGCAGTTTGACTCCAGACTCCTTGCTCTTAATCATGACACCTACCTGCCTCTAAATCAAAGCCTGGCAAACTTTTTCTGTTTAAAGCCAAACAAAAAATATTTCATGCTTTACAGGTCATAGGATCTGTTGCAACTAAATCCTGCTGTTAGCAGTGTGAAAGCAGCCCTAGACAATACAGACAATATATGAACACACAAGCATGGTGTTTCCCATAAATAAAACTATTTATGGACACTGAAATTTCAATTTCCTATAATTTCACATAGCATGAAATATTACTCTTCTTTTGATTTTTTCCAATCACTAAAATGTTAAAAAAAAAAAAAAAAAAAGGAGGGGGCACCTGGGTGGCTCAGTCATTAAGCATCTGCCTTCGGCTCAGGTCATGATCCCAGGGTCCTGGGATCGAGCCCCACATCAGGCTTCCTGCTCTGCAGGAAGCCTGCTTCTGCTCTCCCGCTCTCCCTGCTTGTGTTCCCTCTCTCGCTGTGTCTCTGTCAAATTAATAAATAAAATCTTTAAAAAAAAAAAAAAAAGGAGGGGGCACCTGCGTGGTGCAGTCAGTTAAGCGACCAACTCTTGGTTTCGGCTCAGGTCATGACCTTAGGGTCATGAGATCGAGCCCCACGTTAGGCTCCATGTTCAGCACAGAGTCTCCTTGGGACACTCTCTCTCTCTCTCCCTCTGCCCCTCCCCCCCATGCTCTCTCTCCCACTCTCTTTAAAATAAAGAAATCTGAAAACAAAATAACAAAAAACAAAAACAGGGGGACACACCTCTGCTTACCCTGATGGAAAATCCCTTTTGGCTTATTCACAAAAAGAATATAAATGGATAAGCTAATTCCTACCGTGTGCAGAACAGTTCCCTATCTATACCACTTTTCATTTCTGGCAAACAGAGAATGCTGAGGGAAAAGGGAGGAAGAAGGATGGGCGTAGTAGAAAATAAGTGTCAGGGGCGCCTGGGTGGCTTAGTTGGTTAAGGGACTGCCTTCGGCTCAGGTCATGATCCCGGGACCCTGGGATCAAGCCCCGCATGGGACTCCCTGCTCCGCGGGGAGTCTGCTTCTCCCTCTGCCACTCCCCCTGCTTGTGTTCTCCTGCTCTCTGTGTGTCAAATAAATAAATTTTTAAAAATCTTGAAAAAGGAAGGAAGGAAGGAAGCAAGCAAGGAAGAAAGCAAGCAAGCAAGCAAGCAAGCAAGAAAGTCAGTCAGTCAATTAGGGGTAAGGAAAGAGGTTAGATCAGAAAGGAAATGAATTAAGCCTTACAGTTTTCCCATACAGGCTGACCCCAAAAAACTTTAAAAAGGCCTTCATATCATAATTATGGCTCTAGGAATTCAGGCCTCTTTCCACAGTCTTCTTTGGGGGTGGAGGTAAAGCATTCCAGGTAGATATTTCGTTTCAGAAGACAGGGTTGCAAGGGAAAGGGAAAAGTTCTCCCAATGTTGAGATGCATGCACACTTTCCCATAGAAAAAAACACACACACACACAAATATAATTTTCTGTAAATCCAACTACACAATATTGATTTCAGAGGGCCAACTGGAAACCTCTGTAACAAACTCAGAATACATCTTCCCCAAAGGCAACTGATTTACAAGTGAACCATTAGAACTTGAGCCTACCCATATTTCTGCAGAAGTCTGAATTTTAGCTATGATATTTTAATATGAATAGAATCATGAAAAATACTAGATACTATCTTTTAGATCTGTTTATATTTGCATTTTATATTTATGTCACTCTATAGTACATATGTGCATTTACATTTTTAGCTACAGTTGAATGCTCTTCTTAGGGAAGTAACATTTAAAACTACATATTAACCCAGATGAAAAGAGACCAAAATAATATAGTACATACAACTCATCATCAACATATACGTACTAGGAGCTAGAGATGGGCAGTTTAAAATATATATGAGAAGACAGCACGGATATGAAAAGCAAGGAGAAAAAAAACCCTAACAAATAAAAAAATACATACTGATGGACTAAAATAATCATATGTACCTTATAGGATTTTTCCCATACTTTTATTTTTTCCAGTAAAAAAATATTTATGGGGGCGCCTGGGTGGCTCAGTCGTTAAGCGTCTGCCTTCGGCTCAGGTCATGGTCCCAGGGTCCTGGGATCGAGCCTCGCATTGGGCTCCCTGCTCTGCGAGATTCTCCCTCTCCCACTCCCCCTGCTTGTGTTCCCTCTCTTCCTGTGTCTCTGTCAAATAAATAAATAAAATCTTAAAAAAAAATTATGTATAAATATAATTATAATAAACATATTGAGATATACTATTTCAAAATATATATTCCCAAATACAATTAGCCAATAATGTAAATGATATAGATGGAATTAGTGATTCATAGAAATCCCTTCCAAAACTAATCCATCCTCTCCTATGTGTTGAAATGGCTTTCTAAGGAGATTAAGATACCTATTCCCAAGCTAACAAGCAGAAGCCAACCTAAAGTTCAATAAAAATAACTAATTCATCTGGAAATTTTAACTGGTTATTAAACTGTCAGAACAGCAAATAAAAATGGAAAGGTAGAGATATTTATGCATCTAAATTAAAGACTCGTATAGGTTTATCTTTCAACATTACCCAGATGGTATTATCTAGAAACTGAACTCCATTCTTTTTTTTTTTTTTTTAAAGATTTTATTTATTTATTTGACAGAGAGAGACACAGCGAGAGCGGGAACACAAGTAGGGGGAGTGGGAGAGGGAGAAGCAGGCGTCCTGCAGAGCAGGGAGCCCGATGTGGGGCTCGATCCCAGGACCCTGGGATCATGACCTGAGCCGAAGGCAGACGCTTAACGACTGAGCCACCCCAGGCCCCCCATAAATATTTTTTTACTGGAAAAAATAAAAGTATGGGAAAAATCCTAT
>NW_027692350.1:0-357 GCF_054177405.1 Leptonychotes weddellii | reverse complement strand
AAACGCAGAAAGAAATCGATTCCAAGATGTCCTTCCCTATGACGACGCCAGAGTGGAGCTGGTCCCAACGAAAGAAAACAACACGGGCTACATCAACGCGTCACATATTAAGGTAAGAGCAGTGGTGAGGCCGTGACGGCTGTGAAGTTGCGAGTTCAGTTACGAGAATGATAAGAACTGTATTCTTTTTTTTTTTTTTAAAGATTTTATTTATTTATTTGAGAGAGAGAGAATGAGAGACAGAGAGCATGAGAGGGAGGAGGGTCAGAGGGAGAAGCAGACTCCCCGCCGAGCAGGGAGCCTGATGCGGGACTCGATCCCGGGACTCCAGGATCATGACCTGAGCCGAAGGCAGTC
>NW_027692349.1:0-357 GCF_054177405.1 Leptonychotes weddellii | reverse complement strand
TTATCAATATTTCAATACATTTTGTGACTTATTAGTGACAAATAAGAAAGTCTCATTGGTTTCATTTGAAATACTCATTTTTTACAAGTGACTTTGAAAAAGTGATACACAACTCAAGAAGTCAAGAGCTTTCGTGTTTATTAGAAATATTTATTTTGCGGGCGCCTGGGTGGCTCAGTTGGTTAAGCGACTGCCTTCGGCTCAGGTCATGATCCTGGAGTCCCTGGATCGAGTCCCGCATCGGGCTCCCTGCTCGGCGGGGAGTCTGCTTCTCCCTCTCCCACTCCCCGTTTGTGTTCCCTCTCTCGCTGTGTCTTTCTCTGTCAAATAAATAAATAAAATCTTAAAAAAAAAAAA
>NW_027692348.1:0-357 GCF_054177405.1 Leptonychotes weddellii | reverse complement strand
GGTTCTAGAGGGGAGGGGGGTGGGAGGATGGGTTGGCCTGGTGGTGGGTATTGAGGAGGGCACGTTCTGCATGGAGCACTGGGTGTTGAGCACGAACAATGAATCATGGAACACTTCATCTAGAACTAATGATGTAATGTATGGGGATTAACATAATAAAAAAAAATTTCCTTAAAAATCCATTCCTTTAGGTTCTTTGCTATATTTCTTATGTGATAAATATTCCCACTTGATCATCTTTCCTTCAGGATATTTGTCACATATATTTCTGTTTCAATTGACCCAAATAGGCCCAAGCAAGAAGGAAAAAATTTTCCAGATTATAATAGGCACTCTTAAAACATTCTTAAAACATGA
>NW_027692347.1:0-357 GCF_054177405.1 Leptonychotes weddellii | reverse complement strand
GTCATATCATCTGAAGTGATGTGATATCTCATTGTGGTTTTGATTGAATTTCCCTGATGATGAGTGATGTTGAGCATCTTTTCATGTGTCTGTATGTTTTCTTTAGAGAAATGTCTGTTAATATCTCCTGCCCATTTTAATCAGATTATTTGTGTTTGGGGTATTAAGTTGTATAAGTTCTTTATATATTTTGGATACTAACCCTTTATTGGATATGTCATTTGCAAATATCTTCTCCCATTCATTAGGTGGCCTTTTAGTTTTGATATTTCTTTCATGGTGCAGAAACTTTTTATTTTGATATAGTCCCAATAGTATACTTTTGCTTTTATTTCTCTTGCCTCAGGAGATATATCT
>NW_027692346.1:0-357 GCF_054177405.1 Leptonychotes weddellii | reverse complement strand
CTGCAGGGAGGGCTCCTTTAAAGGTCTGAACTCTCAATTACCTGAAATGTCCTGTTGCCTCTATTGACCTATGCTCACCACAGAAACTGCTCAGGGGTTTCATACAGCAGCATCATGTGTGCCCCAAGAGAGCAAAGTTCTGTCTTTCTTATTCCCTGCTGATTCTCCATTTGTGGATGAATGCATACAACCTGAAGCTTGCATATAGCATCAAGTAACATTTTTATTTTCAAAGATCTTGAAACTTGGCATTTATTTGGAGAGTTTCACTTTGTGTGTAAAAGAATGTGGAGTCCATTCCAGTGGATTGGTAACATTATTCTAAGGAGAACCAATATGAAGGAGCAAAAACAGCAA
>NW_027692345.1:0-357 GCF_054177405.1 Leptonychotes weddellii | reverse complement strand
ATAAATAAATAAAATCTTAAAAATGAGACTTTTCATTTGAATTATATTTGAAAACATTTCCCAAGTATATAATTTTTCTTAAAAAAATCCTTGATTGATAATCATCATTTTAACCGTTGGTTAACTGATCATGACCCAGTTCTGTAGCAAATAAAAGGCAAAGCTTTGGTGTTGGGGGGGGAAAAAGCTTTGGTGTTGAAATTGTCATTACAACAGGCCCAGCAAATGCAGCTGGGTAGGTTGCGCCCAAGGACACCCCCAGCTAAGGGGGTGAGTGGAGCTGACCTCAGCCTGTACTTTAATGTGGCCAAGCCACAGGCCCCTGCATACATGTGTGCCCGAGAAAAGGGAAGCTTT
>NW_027692344.1:0-357 GCF_054177405.1 Leptonychotes weddellii | reverse complement strand
AAAATGTTTCAATGTCTTTATTAAATGCAAATATATATTTATTTCTGTGCTTAAGAAGCATAGGTGATATATTAAAAGTTATATTAGTAACTTCAGCAGCTCTTACAAATAGGATTCAAATATTCAAACTATTAATCCATACTGCACATATAAAAATATAAAACATGAAAATAACCTAGGAGGGGCGGAGCAAGATGGCGGAGGAGTAGGAGACCGGGATTTCGTCTGGTCTCAGGAATTCAGCTGGATAGGGATCAAACCATTCTGAACACCTACAAACTCAACAGGAGATTGAAGAAAAGAATAGCAGCAACTCTCTGAACAGAAAAGCGACCACTTTCTGGAAGGTGGGACATG
>NW_027692343.1:0-357 GCF_054177405.1 Leptonychotes weddellii | reverse complement strand
TTTTATATATAGCCAAACTGACTAAAATTAGAATGGATTTATTTAGGTTAAAATAAGGAAAAAATTTAATGTCAAAAGTACACAGGTGCAAAGTTAGAATTTGATTTTTTTCCCGTTAAAAGGACAAAATTTTCTTAGGTTATTGATCTGCTCTTAAGAAATTGTAAACAGGGGCGCCTGGGTGGCTCAGTTGGTTAAGCGACTGCCTTCGGCTCAGGTCATGATCCTGGAGTCCCGGGATCGAGTCCCGCATCGGGCTCCCTGCTCGGCGGGGAGTCTGCTTCTCCCTCTGACCCTCCTCCCTCTCATGCTCTCTGTCTCTCATTCTCTCTGTCTCAAATAAATAAATAAAATCTT
>NW_027692342.1:0-357 GCF_054177405.1 Leptonychotes weddellii | reverse complement strand
TAGGTGGAAACCTCTTAAGGGTTGCATTTTATATTTCTCTGCCTCCTCCTATTTTAGAGAGATCATTTTGTTGAATTCCTTTTCTTTACATCTGAGGAGACCAGGGCTCGGAGCAGAGAGCTCTTGACTGACTTGTGGATAAGCACTGGGCTTTTGGGGGAAGATCGGTCTGGTTGGATTCCAGCTTCCCCACTGGCTGTGAGATTCGGAGCAAGTACTGAATTTCTCTGAGCCCCATTCTCTAAGGTGATCATAATGGAACATGCTCAGTCCAATGATCGTGTGAATAGAATGAGATTATCTGTGTAAAGTGTTTAGGCAGCGCTGTAAATGGTCATAGCCTGATAAATATTGCTG
>NW_027692341.1:0-357 GCF_054177405.1 Leptonychotes weddellii | reverse complement strand
ACCTGAGAAAGTCCTTCCTCTAATTTTAAGAGTCACAGAAGTATGATCAGTCTGACTCAATAATGAAGCCCATTTAACCATGAGAGGATCATTACAACCGAATCCTCCTCCTCTGATCTGTTGGGACTGACCAATTTGTACATAGAGTAATAATAATAACTGGGCAATTCTATCACCTTCCTTAAAGGTCCAAGGAACCTTTATGTGCTACCACCATTATTTCTCCCTCATAATCAGAATCTATCGCCCCAGTCATCACCTGGATACCTTTAAAATTTAGGCTAGATCTGCCTAACATAAGACCCACGGTTCCTCTTGGTAAAGGTCCATAATAACCCGTGGGTATTTTTTGAGGCC
>NW_027692340.1:0-6806 GCF_054177405.1 Leptonychotes weddellii | reverse complement strand
AACATATATCGCATTATTTGTTTCAGAGGTACAGATCTGAGATTCAACAGTCTTGCAAAATTCACAGCGCTTACCAGAGCACATACCCTCCCCAGTGTCTATCACCCAGTCACCCCATCCCTCCCACCCCACCCCCCACTCCAACAACACTCAGTTTGTTTCCTGCGATTAAGAATTCCTCATATCAGTGAGATCATATGATACATGTCTTTCTCTGTTTGACTTATTTCACTCAACATAATAACATGGTGAATTTTATGTTCTGTTTATATTTTCTGCTTTTTCACCATGATTTAAAAAAAAAAAAAACACATCTTGAGAGAATTACTCATGTCAGAGTACATCAAATGGACCACGGTGGGCTAGTAATAGAGGTGGGGCCTATTCATATTAGGGCATGAAATGTGTTGAGGACCCGAGTTTTAACATTTTAAAAATATGTACTGGATGTTAGGTTCATAAGAGCCTTGCTTTAATTCAAAGGGTTGAGAAATGTAATATGGATGAGAATTAAGCATTCTTTTTATCTGGGACCCAAAGTGTCATATCCAAATGGCCCACTACCAAATAATTCAAAATGCTACAGTAACATGAAGTGATACTTAAAAAATAGAATTTTGATGATTCAGAAAAGTCACTAAGGACTGTGCTGATATTAAATTTTATTGTGATAAAGAGTAATTTTTCTATCAGCAGAAAAGTATTCCTGATTACTTATATGCTGAATAAATAAATATTTTCTGTGGATAAACAACTCAACATGGGAAGAGAGGAATCTGCTGTATATGTTTGTTTTTATACATTGCCAGTTGCGGCAAAGACTGCTCATTGCCAAACCAATCGTCCTTCTCTCCTTTCCCTTTAATATGGAACACTGCTTTTTTTGGGAGAGATGGCAGTATATTCAGCTGATAAACTATGTATTTTCCAAGTGACTACATTCTGGTTAGTAAGATGTGGGTGGAAGTTTTTGGATGGGACTTCTGGGGGAAACTCCTTAAGAAGACTGACACCTTAAAAAAGAGAGATGTGACCCTTTCCCTTCTCCTTCGTCTGCCCTGGGACTTCAGTGAGATGAACGAAGATCTGGCAGCTGTGGTGTCCTTCTACGTGGACGGCCAACCTCTAAAAATTCTCGTCCAGGAGAAAAAGAATCAACTAATTTTTTTTTTTAAGCCACTCTCTAGCACCTGTATACGATTTCTAACTAATCTATCAGGTAATAGGAATAAAATGGATATGACATCCCTCTGAAAAGAGGAGAGCCCTTTTCAAATTTCAACCAATGTCTTGTAGGATTTTTAGCCTCACTGCATGGTGTGTATACATTTTCTTCCAGGAGAAATCAAAGGAGAGAGGTGGTTTTCTCCGGAAGCTGCAGCGAGGTGAGGCACAAAGGAAGTGTGTGGCCCACACAGCAAAAACAGCATGAATCAAAGTTGCTTGCTTTGCAGATCCGGAGATCTGAACGGTATATATGCTAGGCTCTCAGAGGTCTAGTATAATAAAATTCCCATTTTAATTACAGCAGCATACTTAAAGTGCTATCATTTAGGTGGTGTCAGCAATTACTTTTTTACAACCTTATTTTCCAGAGAATAATAAAAATGTGTTTGGGACTGATACCTTGGCCTGAAAGGTAGCATTCAGCTCTCCACCTACATGCCTTTTCTTGCTTCTGACAAATTGGAAGAGAGCCAGAGCTGTGCTCCCTGGAAATGGTGGAAGAGAAAATTCTAAAAGAACAGACCTCCAAATTACTTTGCCTTTGATTGTCTGAAATTCAGGTCTGTGAACTGTCAGGGGTGATCAATGCTGTCATGTTTCAGGATGAGAACGGTGGTTTCTACGGTAACAAAGGCTCAAAATGATTACTGTTTAAAAATTAAAATCAGCTCTCTGAACTGTACTTTAAAGAGGGAAACCAGAGTCATGATATAGAAGTGTTAATTTTCTTGGCACATAGATGGAATGATCTGCAAGGAACAAAATAAGCAAGAGATTTAAAGAGATCAACTCAGATGACTGTGAGAATAAGATTTTACTTCAGATACGGAACTCTCCAATGACGGATGAGAATAAACACCTACGTTTGTGACTAGTGGAAAGAAAGCTGTAAAAACAGAGCAAAAAGGCATTAGAAGATTCCTTATGAGAAAGAAGTATCACTGAGAGAAGTGAGGCTTAAAGAAGAGTAAAATCTCTTTGTAAGATTGATAGTGTATAAAGGCTGCATATGATGTCAAGCTTCAGTTATAATAACACATATAATTAACATAATAACTAACACTTATTGAGCATTAACTGTGGACAGGCCTGTTGATAACATTTTAGCATGTATGATCTCATTTAACACTAACGGCAATCCTACGAGGTACGTACCTTTATCACTCCCATTTCACAGATGTGGAAACTGATGGAAAGAAGCGTGATGGGCCGGAAGAGGCAGAGCCTCCTGCGTTCTTCTTGGGACTATTTAAAAGAGCACGACTTGCCCTGGGTGGTGTGCAAATCTATTGAGTAGTCAGCTTTACAATAACGGACTTCTGTGGCTTTACGAAAGAAGGATAAGCAGGTTTTAAGATACACAGAAATTAAAACCTTATGTTGGTAATGATGAACTGATAATAGGCATTTTCCAAGGCACAGTGAAAAGACTGGGAAGGAGACCAAACTCTGAAGTAAAGAAAAGCTATGGAAACAAAGTCCCCAAAAGAGACCACGGAGGCAATAATAAAAACCTCCAGTCACCCAGCGCACAAGCCCAGAGTCCAGACATGAATTTCTGACTCGCTCCATAGTACCTGGAGTCAGTTTACGACTCCTTTATGACAAAAGGGAAAGTCTGATCAAACTTGGTAGAAAGATAAAAAGTTTAAGTGGCAGCAGGAGAAAAAGAAAAAAAAAAAAGGAACAGAGGTGACAGAGTGGAGAAAACCTAAGAACAAAGGTGGCAGGAAGGGCGTAAGGAAGGTGTCAGGAGAAGGAAACCATCAAGAAGCTGTCTGAGAAAACAGGCCAAGTAAGGAAGGCAGTAGAAAGAGAGCGGCCATCGATCCTAAGTGGTGGGACTCCAGATACAAAAGCTGCCATTACTAAGACAAATCTTTTCATAATCCTGTTTCTTATCAATTTCAGCATGAATCCATCCTCCGGGGACTATGCTTCAGCATGAATCAGGAAGTACAGGCTTCCCCCTCCACTCCTTGCTTACCAGTAAGCAAAGATGGCACTTAGGATATGACATGGTTAAATGAGAAGAGGAATCTTGAGACAGACATGCGAAGCGGCATCCAGGGAAAGGACAGAGAAGATGAATGTATATTCTAAGCATTTGAACTGATACTTATCTGCTGCTAAAAATCCCTGGGTGGGGGGGGGGGAAGCTATATGAAAAATGTAGAGAGATCTGGGAAAGAGGTTTGTTAGGGAGATGTACTGGGGTCATAAAGTTGCACTGAAATTAGATGAGATTCACTATGGCATTTTCGGGGAAAGAAGTCTTCACATTGAATACACATCATTACTCGCTTTGGCATTTGGTTGCTTTGCACAGTCTTTTTGTTGTTGTTGTTAAAACACTTACATCCTAGCATTTGTGGAGCCTTGCCAAGTGCCAACCATTCTTCAGGAATTTTCAGGTATAGCTGCAAAGCCGCAAGGAAGACTAATCTTTGAAAAGTTGACCATGCTTATGCGTGCATCTCCATCAGTTAAATAAAGCACAGAGCTAAACAATAGTCAGGTTCCTTCCCTTTGGTATCAGAAGGTTACTAAGTCATTACCCTAAGCTGCACAAGGTGCTCACCTGCTTAGGTTGCAGTTCATGGTGACTGACTGCTTTTTTTCCCCCTAGGTTCTGCAAATTGTCCTCTATTTCACCTCTAGCAATTCCCAGGATACTGCCTATTTCTTTTACAACTCTCACCTCATAAAATCACCTCATTACTCCTTATCTCTCTAGTCTTTCCAGCATAATTTCTATATCCCTCTTCCACTCCCTTCAACCTAGTATCCCTTTTGAGATTATTTTTAAAAGCCAACAATAGTGCCATATCTCTCTGTTCTGTCTTGGACCTATTTCTTTACTCTTTTGTCCATCCTTTCACAAATATTTAATCATCATCCACCACATGTCAGGTGCCATGTTAGGCATTCAGGACACCACAAAGAACAAGGCAGACTGATTTTATGTCCTCATGATGTTTAAATGCTAGTTAAGAAGGCAGACAACAAACAGGTGATTATTTCATGAAGTTGCGATGGTGTATTACAAAAGAGAAGGGCAGACTGCAAAAACAGCACCAAAAATGGGAGCTGACCAGCTTCAGGAAGGAGAAGGGAAGGGTTTTCGGGGAAATCCATCTCTGGTGCACAGGGCCCCTTGACTGCAAAGTCTCATGGCAGAGACAAGTACACGTGTTTGAGCACTAGAAAGAAGCAGAGAGACAGAATGAGAGGGAGCAGAGCAAGAAAAGAACTGGTGAGGCAGGCAGGGGTTAGAACATGAGAGCCTTGTAAGTTCAAGATATGATTTTTTTTTTTATTCCAAGAGCAATGTGAAGCTATTGGTGGGTTTTGAGCAGGAATGAAAGGAAAGGCCCATTGTATATTTTGAGAAAGATCATTCCTATGACATGAAGATGGATCAGAATTAGGAAGATAGGACATAGGGAGACCACTAGGAGGCTATGGTGGTAAGTCCAGGCGAGACATAATGGGTGCTAGTAGTGGGAATGAATGGAAATGGGAAGGAGTAAGTTATATTAATTATGGGAATAAAGATGACTAATAAATGCCTTTTATGTTTCTCCTATTGCAATAATATGAAGATGTTAAATTGTCAAGATGGAAGCTTTCTCTCTCACGTTGCCTTCTCCACTCCTGCTAGAAACCCATCCTGCCCAATTTCTTCTTTACTTCTTCAGTGTTCTTCTCTCCTTTATTTCGTTCAGAAGTTCCTCAGGAAATTTGGTCCTTGACCAAAAGAGCCTTAGATATCTGTTCACAGATGGACATGATTAGTAAGTCAGTATATGTCCTCGTGACTACAAACACTGGCTCTACAATTTGCTTGGGTCTTCTCGATAAATTTCTGGGCTAAAAGACTCATGATATTGAAGTCATCAAAGAAACACATCGTCTACTTGTAACACTCGCCAAAAGGAAAACTAAGATTAGTAAGTAGATAATAATAATTATTATTAACATCTATTGAGTACTTAGAAATATCTCAGGTATTCTAGGTTGATTATCTGATTTAAACCTCACAGAAATCCTAGGAGGTGGGTCATGTAATTTATCTCCATTGTACATACTGAGACTCAGAAAGGCAAAGTAATTTGCACCAAGAAACAGTGAATGGTGGAGCCAGTAGTCTGACTCTACCACTAATTTACCTAGCTACTGAGGTATCTCACAAGAAGAGACTTGATCTTCTAAAGGAATCATAGGTTCCAAGTCCCATATACCAGTTAAGGGTATTACTGAGATTTTGCACAGTCTGGGTGGTACCCATATTTGTCAAACTGATTGTTGGGATTATCATAACTTGCCTACTTCTCTGTATTGGTTCTCTTCCTGGGTCAGGGTCATTGAATAGTCACTAATTTCCACTTCTGGTCTATAAACCCAGCCCCATCACGTTCTAGAACTGAGGCAAGAGAGATTTATGGAACAATATTGGATTGATTTTTTTCTTTAAGAAAAAACCAGCATCAAGCCAATCTTACTACAAGTCTGAGTCTCAGTCCTCAGAAACTAGCCTCTACCTGTTATTGGAGCCCCATCTTCTTCACACATGAATTCTTGTGACTGATTCTTTCCTGAGCCTCCATCCTAGTAGAAAGCCCAGTATTTCTAGGACTGAGATCCTGTGTTTTCCAGCTCTCCTCTGCAGTCCTGAGTCCTGGCATGTTATCTAGGCTCTTCTAACAGATACCCAGGATGTGAACTGAGTAGATCCTCAAATATTGCCATGTCAAGAGAACCGGTGGCTGGGCATGGTCTGGCAGTCAGATGTTCTTGTTACAATGTCACTCATGTTGGACCCCAGTGATGAATATGTTTGTTGCCATAATCTCTGATGCATGTTCTGCTTGACCTTCCTATCCCCACCACCACCCTAAAACAGGAAAGACCTAATCCCAGGCCATTTTTTCTCACTTTGCTTTTGTCATCTGAGTTTAACTGGGTCATCCCTAGCCCTGCTGGTGCCTATGAAACATAAGGGATACAAATGACCGTGTCAGGATCCATGTAAAGTTCCTGACTTCAACAAAGGTATGTCAGGACTGTAGTCACCCAGCTTCTCTCCCAGAACCTGAACTGTGGCCAGCAAAAATTTCTGGCTCCTGGCCCAGAACATAGAAGGGTTGAAACTTGAGTTCTAATGCCAAGAGTGCTTTTAACTCATTAAAGATGTTGGAAAAAGCACTTAGCCTTCTGTTGATTCATCCCATTAGAAGAATGTAGGGTCAAAATATGGGGAGGTAAATGAGGACTCTATTCTCACAATCAAAGTTATACCTATAAGACCCATTAATACTTATTGAGCACTAATGTGCCAGACATTGTGCTAAATGCTTTGGATAATTATCTCATTTAATTCTCACAACAATACAATGACTAGCTATTACAATTATCTTGATGTTACATGAGAAAAATTAAGCTTGGAGAGATGAACTAACTTGCCTGAGATCAAGAACTAGGACATGACGAACTCAGGAGCCAGCCAGAGCCATCATTCCCAAGCTGGTGGAAGGACTCATATATTCTCTTAGCCATATGCACTAAAGACACAGATA
>NW_027692339.1:0-357 GCF_054177405.1 Leptonychotes weddellii | reverse complement strand
TGATCTTTAATAATATTTAATGTTGGGCTTATATTCCTAAGGGGGATTTTTTTGTGCCAATCATTTATGCAATCTTTCATTCATCCAGCAAATATCTTTGAGTGCCACTTTGTGGACACAGTGGCTGTGCTAGGGGCCAGATGTCACATGATGAACAAAAGTAAATGCACTCATGGGGTGCCTAGCTGGCTCAGTCAGTAGAACATGTGACTCTTGATCTCAGGGTGGTGGGTTCGAGCCCCAGGTTGGGTGTCGGAGTTTACTTAAAAAATAATATTAAAATGATTTTTTTAAAAAGTAAACGCACTCAGGTCCATGTGGAACTAAGCATGTGGTATTTGACATGAATCAAATACT
>NW_027692338.1:0-357 GCF_054177405.1 Leptonychotes weddellii | reverse complement strand
CACCGCTCAACCTCACAAAATAAATGGAGGATGCTGACGAATAGGCCATGCTCCACTGACAGCCCCAGGGGAGGGGGGAGGGGCTCTGCAGGCCCCCTGAATAGGGGAGTGGGCTGACCTCTCTAGGTCTTCCTTGGCCCAAGGATACTGTGGCCAGATCCCTTTCTGAGCAGGTCAGTGAAGCTCAGAGGGAGGAACTGCAAGGGGTTGGCAGATGTCTGGGCGAGAAGGGAGGTTGGGTAGAGACTTGCCGGGGGAGATACGGTGCTGGCATGAGCTGACTGCTTCTGAGAAGGCATTAACTCTCAACTGCACTGAGCGATAGAAGGTACCCAGGATTCTCTTTACAATGGCTTC
>NW_027692337.1:0-357 GCF_054177405.1 Leptonychotes weddellii | reverse complement strand
CCAATACACCAGGGATGCTCCTGCCTCAGGGCCTTTGCACTTGCTGTCCCTTTGCCAGGAACACTCTTCCTCACCCTCTCTATATATGGTTCTGTCCCTCCCTTGACCTTTGCTCAAATCTCTCCATTCCAAGAACACTTTCCCTGACCCCTGTTTCCCTGGTTCATCTTGTTCCCTTGCGTTAGTAACTGACATAGCACGCATTTTCTTTGTTTGGTTTCTCTTGTCTCCCACTGGAATGTAAACTGCTCAAGGACAGGGACTTGGTCTGTCTGCTCCTGGCCGTGTCCCCAGCACCTAGACCAGCGCCAGGACTATAGCCGGTGCTCAGAAAATACTTGCCGAATGAATGACTGA
>NW_027692336.1:0-357 GCF_054177405.1 Leptonychotes weddellii | reverse complement strand
GACGATCACACGTGCACGCGCAATGTCACTCCCCTCCCTGGGGTAACCACTTACAGGTAGAGACTGGCCTTCCAGATCTTCGCTCTGCATCGACCTAGGTGGTTATATGGATATAAAATACGTCGCATTGGAGATTTTTTTAATACTAATTTTTTTTTAAAGATTTTATTTATTTATCTGAGAGAGAGACTGAGAGAGAGAGAGCATGAGGGGGTGAGGGTCAGAGGGAGAAGCAGACTCCCCGCCGAGCAGGGAGCCCGATGTGGGACTCGATCCCGGGACTCCAGGATCATGACCTGAGCCGAAGGCAGTCGCTTAACCAACTGAGCCACCCAGGCGCCCAATACTAATTTTTTT
>NW_027692335.1:0-357 GCF_054177405.1 Leptonychotes weddellii | reverse complement strand
ACATGGCTCATTATCACAAGCATTATGCTGACTGTAGGAGGCTAGGATGCATATGGCATGATTCCATTTCTTCAAAAAATGGCCAACTAAACATGGTTAGGGATACACCCTTAAGAGTTAAAATTATAGGGTGCCTGGGTGACTCAGTTGGTTAAGCGACTGCCTTCGGCTCAGGTCATGATCCTGGAGTCCCGGGATCGAGTCCCACATCGGGCTCCCTGCTCGGCAGGGGATCTGCTTCTCCCTCTGACCCTCCCCCTCTCATGCTCTCTCTCATTCTCTCTCTCCAATAAATAAATAAAATCTTTTTTAAAAAAAGAGTTAAAATTATAAAGAAGGAAATTAATAACATTAAAT
>NW_027692334.1:0-357 GCF_054177405.1 Leptonychotes weddellii | reverse complement strand
CCATGATGTCACCAGTCCATTAGGAGGAAAGTAATACACGACCCTGTTAACATAGTGACCCGACAGCAGAGGCCTGGGAGTGCCCCAGTCGGCAGGTCCCATGGTGACAGCAAGGGCCCTTCGCCCAATACCTACTGCTGCCTTTGACTCCCCACCAACCCCTCCCCAAGCACTACTAGCACGTTTGGGGACCCCTGATTGTACATTCCTTCAGCAGACACTCACGGGGCATCCTTCTGACCTCACACTGACTGAGCCAGGTCCAGGGGGTACAACCAGTTATTCCAAGCGGGCAGAAGAAAGAATAAAATCAGAGATCACACACATAAGCACACCCATGTACACTTTTTTTTTTTT
>NW_027692333.1:0-357 GCF_054177405.1 Leptonychotes weddellii | reverse complement strand
GATAGAGCTTCAGGTTGGTGGCTGATGGCCAGAAAGACCAACCAGGTAATTATAGGGTTAGGGAGAAGGGCTGGCCATCGAGTTCAATCACTGATGGCCATTAATCTCCCATCCAAGTACGAACCAGGCCCAACCCTGCTTAGCTTCCAAGATCAGACGAGATTGGGCATGTTCAGGGTGGTATGGCCGTAGACTGATGGCCATTAATCTAATCAATCATGGCTACAAAATGAAATCTCTATGAAAATCCCTAAGTGATGGGGTTTAGGGAGCTTCTAGGATTATGAACACATCAACTTGCTGGGAAGGTGATGGGCCTGGAAAAAGCGTGGAAGCTCTGTGCCACACCCTCCCCCC
>NW_027692332.1:0-357 GCF_054177405.1 Leptonychotes weddellii | reverse complement strand
GATGCTACTGGTGCCTGGTAGGTAGAGGCCAGGGAGGATTTAAATACCCTACAATACACAGGACAGCCACCTACAACAAAGAATTATCCAATCCAAAATGTCAACAGTGGCACTGCTGAGCACCCCCGGTCTATGCTTTTAATGCAATGTATGTAACTATAAAACTGTAAAATCTTGGGGCGCCTGGGTGGCTCAGGCATTAAGCGTCTGCCTTCAGCCCAGGTCATGGTCTCAGGGCCTGGGATTGGGCCCCACATCGGGCTCCGTGCTTGGCGGGAAGCCTGCTTCTCCCTCTCCCACTCCCCCTGCTTGTGTTCCCTCTCTTGCTATGTCTCTCTCTGTCAAATAAATAAAATC
>NW_027692331.1:0-357 GCF_054177405.1 Leptonychotes weddellii | reverse complement strand
TAAAAAATTAATTAGCATAATTGTTAGCTTAGTCTCAATGCATCCCATTTCTCTTTCTTTTTTCTTCCTTTTTTTAATTTTATTTTATTATGTTAGTCACCATCATCAGTTTTTGATGTAGTGTTCCATGATTCATTGTTTGCATATAATACCCAGTACTTCATGCAATATCGTGCCCTCCTTATTACCCATCACCGGGTTAACCCATCCTGCCACCTCCTGCCCCTCTAAAACCCTCAGTTTGTTTCTCAGAGTCCATAGTCTCTCATGGTTCATCTCCCCCTCTGATTTCCCCCCCTTCATTTTTCCCTTCCTTCTCCTAATGTCCTCCATGCTATTCCTTACGTTTCACAAATA
>NW_027692330.1:0-357 GCF_054177405.1 Leptonychotes weddellii | reverse complement strand
AAGCTGCACAGAAGGGTTTTGTTTCCACTTGGACCCAATAGAGATGATAAGTGTAATGCAAAATATGACTTAGGATTTTGATGCCATAATTGGATGATAATTTGGGAAATCTTTGGATAGAAGTGATTATATTTTGCACATGATAAGAAATGGAAATATTGGGCGCCTGGGTGGCTCAGTTGGTTAAGCGACTGCCTTCGGCTCAGGTCATGATCCTGGAGTCCCGGGATCGAGTCCCGCATCGGGCTCCCTGCTCGGCAGGGAGTCTGCTTCTCCCTCTGACCCTCCTCCCTCTCATGCTCTCTGTCTCTCATTCTCTCTCTCTCAAATAAATAAATAAAATCTTAAAAAAAAAAA
>NW_027692329.1:0-6808 GCF_054177405.1 Leptonychotes weddellii | reverse complement strand
AAGATTTTTATTTATTTATTTGACAGAGAGAGACACAGCGAGAGAGGGAACACAAGCAGGGGGAGTGGGAGAGGGAGAAGCAGGCTTCCCGCAGAGCAGGGAGCCCGACGCGGGGCTTGATCCCAGGACCCTGGGATCATGACCTGAGCCGAAGGCAGACGCTTAACGACTGAGCCACCCAGGCGCCCCGGTAGTGGCTATCTTTAACAATAACAATGAATGTCACATATCTACTCAGAGAATCAGTTCAATGCGTTCATGTTAGAGATGAAGAATAAGATCTAGAGAAGAGACACAGTATCCTAGAGTCAGACAACTCTTAAGAGGCAGATATAGGGTTTAGCTCCAGCACTGACTCTAGAAGTTCAATTCTTTTTCTACTTCATCTCTTGTTAGCTTATATATTTTTTCTGTCTCTAATCATTTTCCCCAGAAATATTTCATAATTATTTCATTTACGGATTTTTCATACCAATGTTACGTACTTTTCTGCACACCTATAAAGTATCATGTGGGCTAGTGTAGAAGTTAATATGTAAATCTGTAATGATCTGCAGCATACAAAAGCCCTCTTGATTGCCTGAGGTGAGGAAAGTCTCTATTAACTACTTTACTCATCATTTCCAATACAGGTTTTTAAAAAATCATTGTTCAGGGTCACCTGGGTAGCTCAGTGGGTTAAGAGTCCAACTCTTGATTTAGGCTCTGGTCATGATCTCAGGGTCGTGAGCTTGAGCCCTGTGTTGGGCTCAGCATGGAGTCTACTTGGGATTCTCTCTCTAAAATAAAAAAAAAGCCATTGTTTGGAGTAAAGTACAGTAACAAAGTCCTAATGAACTTATTTATTTTCCAATTCTTCCTTATTTGTGTCTTTTATCTATATTGTCTATTAAGAAAGAAAGAAGCTCTTAGAGAGAAGTCAAAGCAAAAAATAAATTAGATATTATATATATTTTTTTAAATAGGAGTTTTTTTCTGGTGGCAAAAACTATCTGTGACCATTTATGCAATTTATTTAACAGAGATATGGTATATATTTGTACCATGCATATAATCCCTAATTCCCAGCAGTTTTAAGTTAATATTTTTTAGCATCAACTATATGTGCAGTATTAATCCTTATAGTAGCTCTGTGAGGTTAATATTTTATTATCTCCATTTTGTATAAGAGCAAACCAAGATTTGGAGAGATTAAATAATTAAGTCATAGTCACACAAATTAGTAGTGAAATGGATTCTAAGTTTATCTGATTGCAGCACTTGAGTTCTTATCCACAGCCCTATATCGAAAACTGAAAGGTACTAAAACTAGGCATTGAAGATGCCTAAATATTTCAGATATCTAGATATAATATTTCTGAGTACTATGATTCTTGTTGAGACTCAGGTTTATGAGAAGTACATAATTATTACATAAATTGGCTGCTGAGTTGATGAATCTTTTCAGAATTCAACTTCATAAACATATGTGAATCAAATCATTAGGTGGTTTCAAAACAATTATCTTTAAAAATAAGATCCACAGTGAAAAGGAAATATTACTGGGGTAGTACGTGGCAAGCAGTAGAAGAAAATAAAGGAAGAAATATTGGACAGATTGAAAAAAAAATCAGAAAACAGCTTTTTAGAGTTTGAGTAAAAAAAACGAAAACAAAAACAAAAACAAAACCCAAATTAGAAAATCTAGAAGTCTCAGAAAACAACTATTTATTTAGTATTTTCTATGTGTCAGACCCTGCACTAGATGGTGAGAATATATGTATCAATTGCATATATTTCCTTCTCTGAAGGAACTGACAAATTAGTGCATAAACTCATCAACAGCTAACAATAATAGAATGCAATCAAAGTACTAAAACAATTCCAGGGGAATAGAGAAGTGATTAATTCCATGTGTAGTGGGAGAGGGTGGGGCAGGGCAGAGTGTGGGCAGGGAATGGGGGAAGTGTCTGGACAGGTTTAAGAACTGATTTGGGATCTGATCCTTTAAGGATGACAGGATTTTACCAGGTGGAGATAGGGAGGAACATTTGAAATTGACTGTAAGAAAAAGACACAGAAGTAGTATTTCATGTTTCAGGAAGCAGTATGATAGGAACAAGGAATGTTTATTATTGGAAAGAGTGTGTATTAGTTTTCTATTACTGTGTAACAAACTGTCAAAAATTTAGCAGTTGAAAACAACATTCCTTTTTTTCAGACAATTTTTTAAAAAATTTTAATTCCAGTGTAGTTAACAAAGAGTGTTGTATTAATTTCAAGTGTACAATACAGTGATTTAACAATTCTGTACATTGCTCAGAGTTCATCACAAGAAGTGTCCTCTTAATACCCTTCATCTATTTCACCCATTCCCCCCACTCACTTCCCTTACGGTAACTCAATTTATTCTCTATAATTAAGAGTCTGTTTTTTGGTTTGTCTCTTTTTTTCTTTGTTTGTTTTATTTCTTAAATTCCACATATTAGTGAAATCATATTGTATTTGTCTTTCACTGACAGACTTATTTCACTTAGCATTATACCCTCTAGGTCCATCCTTGTTGCAAATGGCAGGCTTTCATTCTTCTTTATGGCTGAATAATATTCCATTGTGTATGTATACCACATCTTCTTTATCTGTTCATCTATTGATGGATGCTTGGGCTGCTTCCATAATTTAGCTATTGTAAATAGTGTAGCAGTAAACATAGGGGTGCATATATCTTTCCAAATTATTGTTTTTGTATTCTTTGGGTAATAATCCGATAGTGGAATTACTAGATCATATGGAGGTTTTATTTTTTTTTTAAGGAACCTCCATACTGTAGTTCACAGGGACTATACTAGTTTGCATTACCACCAATAGTGTATGAGGGTTCCTTTTTTTTCCACATCCTTTCCAGCTCTTGTTGTTTCTTGTGTTTTTGATTTTAGCCATTCTGACAGGTATGAGGTAATATCTCGTTGTAGTTTTAATTTATATTTCCCTGATAATGAGTGATGTTAACCATCTTTTCATGTATATTTTGGTCATCTGTATGTCTCCTTTGGAAAAATGTGCCTGTTCATGTCTTCTGCCCATTTTTTAATTGGATTATTTGGTTTTTTGGTCTTGAGTTATATAAATTCTTTATAGATTTTGGATGTGGATCCTTTATCAAATATGTTATTTCCAAATATCCTCTCCTACTCAATAGGTTGTCTTTTAGTTTTCTTGATTGTTTCATTTGCTGTGCTATGTGTTTTTTTTTTTTTTATGTAATCCCAATAGTTTATTTTTGCTTTTGTTTCCATTGCCTCAGGAGACATATCTAGAAAAATGTTGCTGCGGCTACCTATACTCTTTTCTAGGATTTTTATGGTTTTAAGTCTCATATTTAGATCCTTAATCCATTTTGAGTTTATTTTTGTGTATAGTGTAAGAAAGTGGTCCAGTTTCATTCTTTTGCATGTAGCTGTTCAGTTTTCCCAACACCATTTGTGGAAGAGACTGTATTTTTCCCAGTGCATATTCATGCCTCATTGTCAAACATTAATTGACATATGATCATGGGTTTATTTCTGGACTCTCTATTCTGTTCTGTTGATCTACATGTCTTTTTTTGTGCCAGTACCATACTATTTTGGTTACTACTGTTTTGTAGTATATCTTGAAATCTGGGATTGAGATATCTCCAGTGCTGTTCTCTTTCAAGATTGCTTTGGTTGTTTGGGGTCTTTTGTGGTTTCATACAAATTTAAGATTGTTATAGTTTTGTGAAAACTGCTGTTGGGTATTTTGATAGGGATTGCATTAAATCTGTAGATTGCTTTGGGGAGCATGGACGTTTTAACAGTATTTGTTCTCCCAATCCATAAGCATGGAATATCTTTCCATTTGTTTGTGTCTTCAACCACTTTCATCAGTTTTTCTTTTCATCAGTGTTTTACAGTTTTCAGAGTACAGGTCTTTCATCTCTTTGGTTAAGTTTATTCCCAGGTATTTTATTCTTTTGGGGGCATTTGTAAATGAGACTGTTTTCTTAACTTCACTTTCTGCTTCTTCATTATCAGTGTATAGAAGTGCAGTGGATTTCTGTATATTGATTTTCTATCCTGTGGCCTTACTGAATTCATTTATTAGTTCAAGTAGTTTTTGGTGGAGTCTTTAGGGTTTTCTATGTGTAGTATCATGTCATCTGCAAATAGTGAAAATTTTAGTTCTTCCTTACCTATTTGGATACCTTTTATTTCTTTTTTGTGTCTGATTGCTGTGGCTAGGACTTCCAGTACTATGATGAATAAAAGTGGTAAGAATGGACATCCTTGATTTGTTCCTGATCTTAGGTGAAAAGCTGTTTTACACCATTGAGTATGGTGTTAACTGTGGGTTTTTCATATCTGGCCTTCATTATGTTGTGGTATGTTTCTTCTAAACCACTTTGTTGAGGTTGTTTTGTTTTATTATTATCATGAATGGATGTTGGACTTTGTCAGATGGGTTTTGTTTTGTTTTTTTTCTGCATCTGTTGAAATGATCCTATGGTTTTTATCCTTTCTCTTGTTGGTGTGGAATATCATGTTGATGGATTTGTGAATACTGAACCATGCATGCATCCCAGGAAAAATCCCACTTGATTGTGGTGAATGATTTTTTTAAATGTATTGTTGGATTCACTTTGCTAATATATTTTTCAGGGTTTTTGCATCTATATTCATCAGAGATATTGGCCCATAGTTCTCTCTCTTTCTCTCTTTTTTTTTTTTATAGTGTCTTTATCTGGTTCTGGTATCAGGGTAATGCTGGCTTCATAGAATGAATTTGGAAGCTTTCCTTTCTCTTCTATTTTTTGGAATAGTTTGAGCAGAATAGGCATTAACTCTTCTTTAAATGATTGGTAGCGTTCACCTGTGAAGCTGGTCCTGGACTTTTGTTCTTTGGGAGTTTTTTGATTACTGAATCAATTTCATTGCTGGTAATCTGTTCAAATTTTCTATTTCTTTCTGGTTCAGTTTTGGGAGATTATATGTTTCTAGGAATTCATCCATTTCTTCTAGGTTGTCCAATTTCTTGGCATATAATTTTTCATAATATTCTCTTATAATCATTTGCATCTCCATGGTGTCAGTTGTTATTTTTCTTTTTTCATTTCTGATTTTATTTGGATCCTCTCTCTCTGTCTCTCTCTTTTTAATCAGCCTGGGTGAAGGTTTATCAATTTTATTGATCTTTTCAAAGAACCAGTTCCTAGTTTCATTGATCTGTTTTATTATTTTAGTTTCTATTTCATTTATTCCTTCTCTAATCCATATTATTTACTTTCTTCTACTGGTTTTGGATTTTGTTTGTTCTTCTTCTAGCTTCTCTATGTGTGTACAGTTAGGTTGTGTATTTGAGATTTTTCTTGCTTCTTGAGGTAGACCTATATTGCTAAAAACTTCCCTGTTAGAACAGCTCTTGATGCATCCAAAATTTTGGACTATTGTGTTTTCATTTTCATATGTGTCTATGTATTTTTGCATTTCCTCTTTGGTTTTTGGTTAACCCATTCTTTGTTTAGTAACATGTTCTTTAACTTCCATGTATTTGTGCTCTTTCCATATTTTTTTTCTTGTGGTTGATTTCTAGCCTCATAGCATTGTAGTCAGAAAAGGGGCATGGTATGATTTTGATCTTTTTGAATTTGTCGGGAGTTGTTTTTTGGCCTAACATGTGATCTCTTCTGGAGAATGTTCCACGTGCCCTTGAAAGAAATGGTATTCTGCTGTTTTAGGTTGGAATGTTCTGAATATATCTGTTAGATCAATCTTGTCCAATGTGTTATTTTAAGCCACTGTATTGGGGGTACCTGAGTGGTTTAGTCAGTTAAGCATTGACTCTTGAATTAAGCTCAGGTCATGATCTCAGGGTTGTGAGATCAAGCCCCACATTAGGCTCCACCCTGGGCACAGAGCCTGCTTAAGATTCTCTCTCTCCCTCTGTCCCTCCACCTCCCCCTCAAAAAAAAAAAATCCACTGTTTCCTTGTTGATTTTCTGTTTGAATGATCTATGCAATGATATAAGTGGAGTGTTAAAATCCCCTACTACTATTGCATTACTATCTACAATTTCCTTTATGTTTCTGTTTAGCTGCCTTATGTATTTGAATGCTCACATGTTAGGTGCATAAATATTTACAATTGTTACATATTCTTGTTGAATTGTTCCATTTTATGCTTATCCTGTTTGTCTCTTTTTACAGTCTTTGTTTTAAAATCTATTTTTTCTGATACAGGTATTGCTACCCTGGCTTTCTTTTCACTTCCATTTGCATGATAAATGCTTTTCCATCCATTCATTAGGTCTGAAATTAGTCTCCTGTAGGCAGCATATAGTTGGGTCTTGCTTTTTTATCCATTCTGTCACCCTGTATGTTTTGATTAGAGGATTTAGTCCATTTACATTTAAAGTAATTATTGATAGGTATGTACTTACTGCTATTTTGTTACTTGTTTTATGGTTGTTTTTGTAGTTCTTCTGTGTTGCTTTCTTCTCTTGCTCCCTTCTCTCATGATTTGTTGGTTTTCTTTAGTGACATATTTGGGTTCATTTCTCTTTAATTTCTGTTACTGGTTTTTGAATCATGATTACCATTAGCTTTGTATATAGCATTTTATGCATCTAGCAGTGTATATTCAGAAGCTTTTGTTGGTGGGTGGGGCCTATAGTCCACTGTTGGGGTTGCAGTTGGACTGGTGTGTGTGGTTTTCTTCTCCTCTCTGTGGGCCAGGAGTCACTTTGGAGTGGAGTGGCCCCTGTCAGGACTGGTTACACAGTCAGGTTTGTGGCATTGCTTTGGATAGGCTC
>NW_027692328.1:0-357 GCF_054177405.1 Leptonychotes weddellii | reverse complement strand
AATTTTAAAAATTGACTTTGAAAGACTAAAGAATCATGGGGAAAAAGCCATGAATTCTATGTGCAGTAGTCCCCTAGCTCTGGAGTTCTGCTGTTCTCATTGATCAGTAAACTTGGTCTTGGCTGGCTGTTCTCGCTGATCTTCTGGGGGAGGGGCCCGTTGTCGTGGTTCCCAAATGTCTTTGCCGGAGCGGAATTGCCCCGCCCTTGTGGGTCTGGGCTAAGTAATCTGCTCGGGTTTGCTCTCGGGAGGTTTTGTTCCCTGCAAGCTTTCCATACAGCTTTGGAGGACGAGAGTGAAAATGGTGGCCTCTGAGTCTGCTCCGGAGGAGCCGAGAACTCGGGGCCCCACTCCTCA
>NW_027692327.1:0-357 GCF_054177405.1 Leptonychotes weddellii | reverse complement strand
GTTTTCCCCCAGCCTCCACACTGGGTGCGTTCTTGCTCATCAGGCTGCACACCCTGCGTGGTGCTCAGGAGACCCTTGAGGATGGGGACACGGAGCTGGAAAAGATGGTGACGTCCTCCAGATGACACCTCCAGGTGTGGGGGCTGCAGGACTGAAGGCGCAGGGTTGTGGCCAGGCCTGTGAGACTCCAAAGCTCCAACTTCACGTGCCGGGAGGACACGCCTGTATGTGGAGTAAGGTCAGGCCCCACCTGCATCTCAGACTTGCTCAGCTTTGTGCTCCGCCCCCCGGCAGACTTGGCTGTGCCAAACCTGAGCTTTCCTGTAGGGGGTTCATGAGGCCCTGCTAGCAGCTGAC
>NW_027692326.1:0-357 GCF_054177405.1 Leptonychotes weddellii | reverse complement strand
GAGCAATGACTTTACAAGAAGAACTCAGGGACTCTCTCCCAGATGACCGAAAAGTGAGTTTTTGAGATCCACAGATACAGTGAGGTGATGGAGAAGTGTAAATTGAAAACAAACAACATGAAGGAAATACCCTCTTTTTGCTTTAAATATTGAGCATTGAAAAGATTGTGTCCTCTTGTAGGGGAGGGGAAATAAATGGGGAAATGTTACAATGTGGATTTGAAATGGAGTAGTTTGGATGACATAAATGTGAAGAGGTCTCAAATTTCAATTGAGATTCATACATATAGGATTTGGAGAAAAAGCTCTTGAGGAGAAATGAGGCTGAAAGTCAGAATTTCATAGGTGCTGTTGATA
>NW_027692325.1:0-357 GCF_054177405.1 Leptonychotes weddellii | reverse complement strand
ATTCTTGTTACCTACCAAGTATGTTTTCAGGTTATAAGAGTTTAAGACATTTTTTATGACATCACATTTATAAACACCCCAAAAACATCAACTATAAACATTTAATATTTTGTGTAACTTTTATATAATATAGATATTATATATCCATATGTATATAGATACATTTCTATATACTTTATATAATACAGATATTTTATATTTATATCTATATTTATATAATATAGATATGATATAAATAAAAATCTCATCAAGGTAATACATTTTTGGTAGCTTTGTGAAAATAAAAAGTAAATGTTTCCATTTAAGATTTTTAAGTACTTTGCCTCATATTACATGGTTATATCTCTAGGTAGGGCA
>NW_027692324.1:0-357 GCF_054177405.1 Leptonychotes weddellii | reverse complement strand
ATATATATATATATATATATGGTCTCCATATATATAACTCCAAGATAAATCCTTGTATAGTAATTGGACTTTCATGAATAAGAAAGCATTATTTGGGAAGTTTAATACAAAGGTCACTTATAAGAAAGGAAAATCAAGGGGATATCAGAGTTTTCCATACAAAATGTTGATACCAGAATATGGAACTATCTCCAAGTTAATCAAGAAGAGAAAAAAGCCAATTGCTTTATCCTTATCTTCCCAAGATAATCATCAATTAATAAAGCTTACAGTTATGATCACCCAAAAATTCAGGGAACATTGTTTAGAGTAAGATCTTGTAGGGTAACAAAATTTGCTACCCCAAAATGTATCTCT
>NW_027692323.1:0-357 GCF_054177405.1 Leptonychotes weddellii | reverse complement strand
ACTTGCCAAGACTTCAATCAGTTCACTGCTGTCACAGAGACCATCTCCCTGCTGGTGGGGTTCTCCCTTAGTCAGGTGCAATACCTGAATCTCAACAAGAAGGACACCAGCAAGCTATTCAATGAGGAATGGCTGATGGACAAGACCAAGAACACATCTGAAGTGGCTGGCTGACTGAGTCCTACAGCCTGTCTCTGATAACCGGGCAGTGGCTACTGGAACCTGTGTAACGACAGAGACCTATGCACCTGGGCTAGTCCCGTATAGAGCCCGCTGACGCGGGGCCCAGGCTTCCGTGTCTACACTGCCAAGAGCAAGGGCCCTGTAACTGGCCAAGGAGGCGCTGGGTGAGGGACA
>NW_027692322.1:0-357 GCF_054177405.1 Leptonychotes weddellii | reverse complement strand
AATAATAAATAAATAAATAAATATATAAGTAACATATATAAACTGAATAGTGCAGCCATATTTATGGTGCTTATGTTGTTGAAAACCATTGTGTGTGTGTGTGTGTGTGTAACATACAAGATAGATATTACACAAGGATAATGTCTCTGAAAGTTTTTTTTTCTTTTTCTACAAAGCAGCGATCCCACACTCCTCAACAAAGAATTCAATTGATAGTAAAGATTAACTCTGAATATATTTGGTAAGAGTTTAAAAAGAACTTGATAACAACACTCCAAGGTTATGTGAAAACTGTTTCTATTTCAGGGGAAAGATTATAATCTATTGTACAAATTTAATTCTTATTTGTAAACATAA
>NW_027692321.1:0-357 GCF_054177405.1 Leptonychotes weddellii | reverse complement strand
TTTTTTTTTAAAGATTTTATTTATTTATTTGAGAGAGAGAGAATGAGAGACAGAGAGCATGAGAGGGAGGAGGGTCAGAGGGAGAAGCAGACTCCCCGCCGAGCAGGGAGCCCGATGCGGGACTCGATCCTGGGACTCCAGGATCATGACCTGAGCCGAAGGCAGTCGCTTAACCAACTGAGCCACCCAGGCGCCCCGAGCTCTGTGTAGTTTTATTCAGATACCATAAGCGTTACGTGCCTCTGGTTAATCAGATATTCCTGGGTCCAAGTCAGACCAGACCTGTTGAGCGGGCACCTAATAAAATTATTGCTGTTCTATTGTTTGGCAAGGAGATCTGAGTGAATTTAAGCATTG
>NW_027692320.1:0-357 GCF_054177405.1 Leptonychotes weddellii | reverse complement strand
AAAAAACTATGTTCAGGTTTGATTGAAAGTGCAATTTGGAGAGATATACTGTCTTTATGAAAGTGACTCCTCCAATTCATGAACATGGTTTGTATCCTCATTTATTTAGATGTTCTTTAAAATATTTAAATAACATTTTATAATTTTGCTTATAAAACAGTGCATATTTTGTTTAGAGTTATTCCTAAGTGGTGTATATTTTTATACCATTTTAATTGTTACTAAAATATGTATTTCTGACTTGCTGATGTATGCTTGCAATTTAAAGAAGAATCATTTTAGCTGTTCTATGGGTAGCAAAGGAAGAAGCAAGGCTATCAGTTAAAAGGATGTTGTACTAATTCAGGCTAGAGGTAT
>NW_027692319.1:0-357 GCF_054177405.1 Leptonychotes weddellii | reverse complement strand
TAAGTGAAATAAGTGAATCAGAGAAAGATAAGTATCATATGATCTCACTGATATGAGGATTTTGAGAAACAAGACAGGATCATAGGGGAAAGGAGGGAAAAATGAAACAGGACAAAACCAGAGAGGGAGATAAACCATAAGAGACTCTTAATCTCAGGAAACAAACTGAGGGTTGCTGGAGTGGAGGGGGGTGGGAGGCATTGGGTGGCTGGGTGATGGACACTGGGGAGGGTATGTGCTATGGTCAGTGCTGTGAATTGTGTAAGACTGATGAATCACAGACCTGTACCCCTGAAATAAATAATACATTATATGTTAATTAAAAAATTAAAAAAATAAAATAATAAAATTAATTTT
>NW_027692318.1:0-6808 GCF_054177405.1 Leptonychotes weddellii | reverse complement strand
TTCTTTGGGCACTAGAGAAGAATGTGTATTCTGTTGCTTTGGGGTGGAATGTTCTGAATATATCTGTGAAGTCCATGTGGTCCAGTATGTCATTTAAAGTCTTTATTTCCTTGTTGATCTTTTGCTTAGATGATCTGTCCATTTCAGTGAGGGGGGGTGTTAAAATCCCCTACTATTATTGTATTGTTGTCGATGTGTTTCTTTACTTTTTTATTAATTGGCTGCTCCCATGTTAGGGGCATAGATATATATATATATATATATATATATAAATAAGATTAATACTATGAAGGGATAGAATATGACTCTAAAAATGAAAAATAAAAAGGATTTTTAAAAAAAGGGATTGATAAGATGTTAGTTGAAAAAGAGAAAAAGAAAAATTAAAAAAAAAAGAAAATTAAAAAAATTAACTTTGAAAGACTAAAGAATCTTGGGGAAAGAAAACCATGAATTCTATGTGCAGTATTCCCCTAGTGCTGGAGTCCTGCCGTTCTCATTGATTGGTAAACTTGGTCTTCGCTGGCTGTTCTTGCTGATCTTCTGTTGGAGGGGCCTGTTGCCATGGTTCTCAAATGTCTTTGCCTGAGGTGGAATTGCCCTGCCCTTACCGGGGTGGGGTAAACAATCTGCTCAGGTTTGCTCTCAGGAGCTTTTGTTCCCTGCAAGCTTTCTGTACAGCTTTGGTGGACGAGAGTGAAAATGGCGGCCTCCCAATCTCTGCCCCAGAGGAGCTGAGAACTTGAGTCCCCACTCCTCAGTGCGCCCCCAGAGAAAAGCAGTCAATCACTCCCGTCTCCCTGGTCTCTGGCTGCACCCCATGCTCACCTGGCCTGTGACCGAGGATTTCTATCTCTGGCACCTGACCCCGTGTGGAGTCTCCAAACCCAACAGATCCCTGCTGTGTGCTTCTGCACCGTTCCCCCCGGGGGTGGAAGGTGAGTCTCCCCAGATCTGCCACTTGTTGGGTCCCTGCTGGAGGAGCAGTGGCCCAACTGTCCCCTGGATCACGGTTTATGGCAACCCCAAGCTGAGAGCCCACTTCTCGGCTCTGTCTCTGCAGCCGGCTTCCCTGCTCCGATACCTGGGAGTTCTGCTGCTCTCAGGCACCCCCGGTCTTTCTGTGACCCCGAGGGTCCTGAAACCACACTGTCCTAGCGAGGGTTCCACCCCCTCCCACTTAGCTGCTGGAGCGACGTCCCTCAGCAGAGCCGACTTCTAAAAGTTCCGATATTGTGCTCCACTGCTCTATCACTTGCCCATAGTGGCCTACGGAGGCCCCCCTCCCCCGCCATCTATCTTCCTGAATATCGCTTTGGATTCACTTCTGTGCATGTCCTACCTTCCAGAAAGTGGTCACTTTTCTGTTCAGAGAGTTGCTGCTATTCTTTTCTTCGATCTCCTGTTGAGTTCGTTGGTGTTCAGACTGGTTTGATCCCTATCTAGCTGAATTCCTGGGACCAAATGAAAATTTAGGTCTCCTACTCTTCCTCCATCTTGCCCCTCCTGATCCAGCCTTCTTTTCTTTATCCCAATTTGCTTACTTTATCCCAATTCTCCATTCTCATGTGACTAAACATTTTGCTCCATAAATTTCTAGTAACCCAGAAGGAGGGAGGATGTGTTGTGCCCGTCACCCACTTGATACTGATGTTTGAATGTGAGAAACTATGTTCCAGTCCTGGATTCATCACTGACAATAATTTATTATTCAAGCTGGGACACTTTGAGGGTAAAAGGGTTGCTATTAATACTTTTTACCAGGAGAAGAGGCATAAACCAAGACTGTCCTTGGAAAACTGGGATACATGGTCATTCTACAACTTACTGTGTATTTGGGCAAACTAATTCATCTCCTTAAGGTTCTAGTTCCTCACCTATAAGAGGGAAATAACAATAATAATAATATAAGAGGGGAATAACAAGTTCCCTATGTTATAGGATTACTGTAAGACTATAATGAAATAATACATGTGCAAGTGCTTTGTGAACTATGAACTATGAAACCATATACAATGTAAGTGAAATCATGATAATATATTCTATCAGCTGTACCTGGAGAAAACTCTAAGAGAAACATCACAGTATGCCTTCTGGGATGAGAGCAGAGATTTGAAAGCAACAACTGTGGATAAAAACCCAGATAAAATTGGGGTTTCTAAGGGAATATTGAAGGAACTAAATTAAGATGGGCTATTTTTCATAGTCTTTTCCTTTAAACCAGTATAATTTTTAACAAGAAGTAGACCCTAATGTGAGAAGAGGATTGTGTTTGCGGAAGAATTAAGGAATTTTGAGGATCCTGATGACACAGTTAGACAAGGCTGTATCTTTGTATATTTAGAATCTGACCTGAAATATAAAAGCCTGACATTTTGGAGAATTAACTTTGCTGGAGATTAAAACTCAAGGACTCTTAATCCTTCTCATGCTGTAATTTGATGTGTTTTTTTTTGCCTAATTTTGCTGATCAGCCTCAGGCCCTCCACCCCATTGTGTGTGTGTGTGTGTGTGTGTGTGTGTGTTTTCACTTTTTTTCAGAATGAGAAGGGATCAGGATGACTTGTACAGCTCCTACCCCCAAGCTGACAACCGTGTTCATGGTCCATGTAGTCCAAACCCTCTCAGCCATATGCTCAGCCTACTGGACATAGTTCTTCATTAAGCAACTGGAAGCTGGTCATTAACAAATACCTTCTGTTGACCCTCATGACCATGACCAAGAAACTTTGATTGGCAGTTTGAGGTCATACAAAACACTTGAGTTCTGAAAGAAATTCAACTCATAGGCACTACCATGTAAGCACTATATATATGTTGATTAAATAATATGAACACAAGGTCATAGACAAGTATATACAAATAAGGAGATTATTCTTTTTTTTTGTCAAATAAGGAGGTTCTAGATGTGTAAGCATCCCTTTAAATCATCCAATGGGTATCTTGTAACATCTTTTAAGTAGGAAACGGGGCTAGTTAAGTGATCAACAAAAATTTGTGTTCTTTATCCTTGGAAAGAGCTGAATCCTAGAAAGCTGCTTCCAACCTAGGATCTTGATTTTCTGCCAGACTTGGCATAGGTAGAGACTAGTCTCTAGTTCTTGACCATGAAACATGATTGGATGTGAAGGTACCTTTCTCCAGTCTCATCCCCGTATACTGGTTGAATCAGAATGTTTACAAGATCCTGGAGGAGGGAGGGTCCACAAAGTGAAAAGAGTCTGATCCTGAATAACCATATGGAAGGCTACTAGCCAAGGAAATTAATGGGTGTGAGAAATATAGCTCTGTTGTGTTAAGATTTGAGGGGTTATCTATTAGTGAAGCTGGTGTGATCTTAAGTAATACAGCGAGGCACTGGGATTTTATTTGTAATTTATTTGTTTCACAAAATATTTGAGATAACCTACAAGATTACATAAATTTAAATAGCAAAAAAGGAATAAAAATGGGAAAACATAAATTAGAATATAAGCCAAGATCAATGGCAATTTAGAGCAGAAATATTCAGACTATACATAATTATAAAGTTGAGCCACAAATTTGGCTCTTGACTTCCTGGAAACCAAAGCAATACTAAAAATAAATTTTAGAGGTATATGACTCATATTGTTCATAAGGAGAAAGCATACCAATTTCTGAGGCAAGAAATTGTCCTGACACTTCAATTTGAAAAAAAAAATTTGATGGAGTATCATATAGAGAGTACTGAGTAATAATGTCCTCAACCACCTCTCTTAGTAAATATAAATAGTGAAATTTATAGACAAGTTTCTTGTAAGCTATTGGCATCTACCACAGGGCAGCTTGTCAATGTGATTCTGGTAGTGGTGACTAGTTACAGAGATAAATAAGACATATACCTTGAACTAGAGAAACTCAGTTTCTAGTGGGAAAGAGAGATATGTCACACAGTAAGTGACAATACAGAGTGATTACTGGGAGAGAAGTATTAATCAGCATATTCTAGACAGTTCTGTAAAGTTTTCTTTCTTTCCTAGAAGCTTCAAAGAATAACAGCCATGTTTTTCTTGGTTTTATTTATTTTGTTTTCCAAGATAAGAATATGGGACTTTCTAGATATGGACTTACTCCTATGGCGGTAACTCAAAAGTTTCTGCTCGCTGACTCTGGAAACAGCACTGAGGGAACATGAGAAGAGGTAGGCAAAGGCTGCAGAAAGGTATGGGCTTTGGATTACGAAGCTCTGGGGCTGAATTCCAGTTCTCCCATTTATTAGCTGCCTAACCTTGGACAAGTTACTTCACATCTCTCAGCCATATTTTGCCATAAAATGAGGTAATGATTTCTAACTCAGAGATTTTGTATGTGGAGAGTCTGATAGTTTAATCACAAATATATCCAGTCATTTAAAATGCTTCTCTGAATAAAATATCCTAAACTAACCTTTACTTAAATATTTTCCTAAATCCTGCTTTCGACTTCTTTTTAGAGAAGTACTTCTTTCCATCCCTTCAATCTCTGCATGTATCCTTTGGTCATTTCAAACCCAACAAGTGTTTCTCCAACTGTGCTCTTCAGATCAGCTGCATAAAAATTTTTGGAAGGATTCCTGTTGACACTTGCTCTTGGGCTTCACTCTGTATTACTGAAACAGAATGGGGAGGGACAGGGAAGCTGCATTTTAAACAAATTCTCCTGGTAATTTTATGAACACTGAGAACCATTGCCTTAACCATTTAGATTTGAACTACTTTAGTGAGAATGGCTACTGGCATTATAAATTTTAAGGTATCTTAAATCAACAAAGAAGGGTCATTATATATTCACTGTATGTTCTTTTTTTGCATGTGTTTTAGGGAATTTTAGGCAGAACTTTATTTTAAAATCCTCCCTTATCTGTTTTTAAATTTTTATCATTTAAATATAGTAGATATACAGTGTTACATTAGTTTCAGGTACACAACATAATGATTCAACAATTCTATACATTACCCAGTGCACGTCAGGATAAGTATAATTACAATCTGTCACCATACAATGGTATTACAATAGTATTGAGTATATTCCCTATGCTTTACTTTTCATCTCTGTGGTTTATTTTATAATTGGAATTTTGTACCTCTAAATTCCCTTCACCTATTTTGCTCATCCCCTTATTCCCCACCCCACCCCCCCACCAACCCCAGCCCCACTCTGGCAATTACCAGTTTTTTCTTTTTATTTTATTTATGTCTGTTTCTGTTTTCATTTGTTTATTCATTTATTTTGTTTTTCAGTTTCCACATATAAGTGAAATCATGTGGTATTTGTCTTTCTCTGACTGACTTATTTCATTTAGCATAATACCCTCTAGGTCCATCCATGTCATTGCAAATGGCAAGATCTCATTATTTTTTATGGCTGAAATATTATTATTATTATTATCTCACATCTTAACCCATTCATCTATTGGGTAGGTTGCTTCCATATCTTGGCTGTTGTGAATAATGCTGCAGTAAACACAGGGGTGCATATATCTTTTCAAATTAGTGCTTTTCATTTTCTTTGGGTAAATATCTAGTAGATATTCACCATATTTTTGTTTGAAGGCAGGAAATTTCTGTTCCCATATTGTTTTAATATAGGTATTAGATATAAGATATTAGAATATAAACAGTGATATAATAAGCAGTCATTAAAAGAGTTGATGATAACAAACAATTGATTTTTCAAAAATATTAATCTGACGCAAAGGATGCGTGGGGATGATTATACGTAAATAATCTTCATAAATTGATATCATTCACTTTACTTTTTTACAGCCACATTTTTAGCCTTCCTCCTTTCTTGGATAAATCTGCAGTACCAATTAGAAGCATCATTAGGCTCTTTTTCTTGATACCATGTATAGTTAATTCTTATCATATACACTGGTGATTATACTCAGTTACTAGATGAGAGGACCTGTCCTTAGAAAGAAAATTTTTAAGACTTGAGACTGCGGGTGAAAGAAATCATTGTATGTCTCAACCACTCTACCGCGCCTGGCCTCATAAGCCAATTTCTGATCACTCCTATATTTACTAACAGAGTTACTTCAGATATGGATTCAGGATCCATCTCTGAACTATTCTTCATCACCATTCTACACATGATGACCAAGTCTAATAAACCCAGTGCTGTTGTTGTATTGAGTTACAGAACTTCTTGTCACAAAACACAGGCAAGAAAACAATGAGACAGCATTTGTAAACTAAAGTAAAATATTTGAACCTAGAATTCTAAACCCCCTAAAAATATATTTCAAAAATGAAGGCAAAATAAATACTTTTCAGTCCAAACAAATCTGAGAAAATTCATAGCAAGTAGACCTAGTCTAATAAAATATGTTAAAGGAAGTTTTTTCAGGGAAAAAGAAAATGATGCCAGATGAAAACTTGGATCTTCACAAAGAAGTAAAGAGCAGCAGAAATAGTAACTATATATGTATGTTTTAAGATAGTTTACTTCTCGTCAAACTCTCACTCTTTGCAGATGATATGATATTTTATGTGGAAAACCCAAAAGACTCCATCCCAAAACTGCTAGAACTCATACAGGAGTTCAGTAAAGTGGCAGGATATAAAATCAATGCACAGAAATCAGTGGCATTTCTATACACCGACAACAGGACAGAAGAAAGAGAAATTAAGGAGTCGATCCCATTTACAATTGCACCCAAAACCATAAGACCTAGGAATAAATCTAACCAAAGAGGCAAAGAACCTGTACTCAGAAAACTTTAGAATACTCATGAAAGAAATTGAGGAAGACACAAAGAAATGGAAAAACGTTCCATGCTCATGGATTGGAAGAACAAATATTG
>NW_027692317.1:0-357 GCF_054177405.1 Leptonychotes weddellii | reverse complement strand
AATATAGACATTGCTTGCATCCCAGCCCATGTGGACTTACTCATTTTATAGCCTTCCTTTGCTGACATTCCATATCTGATCTTATCTAAGTGTAAAATAACAAACAAAAAACCCCAAAAAACACAAAGCATTTGGCAAAAACAACAAGTCAATCCACATTACAAAATTGAGAAGATGTGCTTCTTTTATTTATTTATTTTTTGTTTTGTTTTTTTTTTCATGCACATTTTTTTTTTATTCTTATATTAATCCCCATACATTACATCATTGGTTCTAGATGAAGTGTTCCATGATTCATTGTTCGTGCACAACACCCAGTGCTCCATGCAGAACGTGCCCTCTTCAATACCCACCACC
>NW_027692316.1:0-357 GCF_054177405.1 Leptonychotes weddellii | reverse complement strand
AGGAGAAGCAGAGGGAGAGAGATAGAATCTTAAGCAGGCTTTATGCCCAGGGCAGAAATGTCGTGGGCCTCCATCTCATGACCCGGAGATCATGACCTGAGCTGAAATCAAAAGTCAGATGCCCAACCAACTGAGCTACCCAGGCACCCCTATTTGGCCTTTTTTTTAAAGTTCACAATTGCTTCCCACTTTACTGTTAAGGAGAAAGTTCTCGTGATTTTTTTATTGCTTCATTACTGTTTTTGTGCTTATGTTGACCTTTTTCATTTCTCATCATCTTCCATAGTTCACTTTTCATAATATTTATTGAAAAAAAAATGAATGAAGAAAAGAAAGAATCCATATTATGGGTGTGCA
>NW_027692315.1:0-357 GCF_054177405.1 Leptonychotes weddellii | reverse complement strand
AGTTGACAGAAGCCTTGTTCATCACAGCCCTCGGCGGAGCGTGGATGCGTGGCCTGGCGTGCGCGTGTGAAGGAACAGTGCTCACCAGCCCCCCCAGTGGAGCGTGGATGCGTGGCCCGGCGTGCGCGTGTGAGGGAACGGTGCTCACCAGCCCCCAGCGGAGCGTGGATGTGTGGCCTGGCGTGCGCGTGTGAGGGAACGGTGCTCACCAGCCCCCCCAGCGGAGCATGGATGCGTGGCCCGGTGTGTGCGTGTGAAGGAACAGTGCTCACCAGCCCCCCCAGTGGAGCGTGGATGCGTGGCCCGGCGTGCGCGTGTGAAGGAACAGTGCTCACCAGCCCCAATTGGAGCATGGAT
>NW_027692314.1:0-357 GCF_054177405.1 Leptonychotes weddellii | reverse complement strand
AAAATCACAAATCATCACCAACTAACCCTGTCCTTCCTAGGGGGGGTCCTGAATTTAGACTCTGAGAAGCAGAGTAATAGCAAGAATAAATTAGCTGGACTCACAAGTGTAAATCACAAGGAAAAGAATAAAATAAAAGGTAAAAATGGCATGGCTAGATGCAGGAAAAGGAAGAGTATTAGTAGGTATGTAACAGAAAGGAAGAAGGAGGAGGGCGAACTTTGAATAGCAAATCAGACCTGGCTCACCAGAGGTGAGCAAAACGATGAGGTGATGAGCTGTCGTAGAATAATTGTTACAGCAGTCCCTCCTTGTCCTGGGGGATATGTTTCAAGACCCCCAGTAGATGTCTGAAAC
>NW_027692313.1:0-357 GCF_054177405.1 Leptonychotes weddellii | reverse complement strand
CACTGAGGAGCGGGGCCCCGAGTTCTCGGCTCCTCCGGGGCAGAGATTGGGAGGCCGCCATTTTCACTCTCGGACTCTAAAGCTGTACGGAAAGCTTGCAGGGAACAAAAGCTGCCCAGAGCAAACCCGAGCAGATTACCTAGCCCGGACCAGGCAAGGGCGGGGCAATTCCGCCTCCGGCAAAGACATTTGGGAACCACGGCAACAGGCCCCTCCCCCAGAAGATCAGTGAGAACAGCCAGCCAAGACCAACTTTACCGATCAATGAGAACAGCAGAACTCCAGCACTAGTGGAATACAGCACATAGAATTCATGGCTTTTTTCCCCATGATGCTTTAGTCTTTGAAAGTTAATTT
>NW_027692312.1:0-357 GCF_054177405.1 Leptonychotes weddellii | reverse complement strand
CCCTCTGCCCCTCCCTCTCTCTTTCAAATTAATAAATCTTTAAAAAAATTAAAAAAACAAAAAGCAAGGAAATTATTATTAAAGTCAGCATAGTGGTTACTTCTAGGGAATCAGAGAGAGGGTTGTGATTGGAAGGGGCACACTGGGGGCTTCTGGGATGCAGGCAGGGCTTTTTCTTGACATGAATGGTGTTACATGGTATTTGCTTGATAATTATTAAACTGAACATTTATTAATGAACATTTTTTCAGTTCTCAAAAATACTTTTTAGTCGGGGAGGAAGAAAACGAACGGCTTTCTCTGCCACACTGCTATAGTTGTGTATGGGGCTTCCGAATAGAATTTGGGAAAAGAGAG
>NW_027692311.1:0-357 GCF_054177405.1 Leptonychotes weddellii | reverse complement strand
TAGGTGGAAACCTCTTAAGGGTTGCATTTTATATTTCTCTGCCTCCTCCTATTTTAGAGAGATCATTTTGTTGAATTCCTTTTCTTTACATCTGAGGAGACCAGGGCTCGGAGCAGAGAGCTCTTGACTGACTTGTGGATAAGCACTGGGCTTTTGGAGGAAGATCGGTCTGGTTGGATTCCAGCTTCCCCACTGGCTGTGAGATTCGGAGCAAGTACTGAATTTCTCTGAGCCCCATTCTCTAAGGTGATCATAATGGAACATGCTCAGTCCAATGATCGTGTGAATAGAATGAGATTATCTGTGTAAAGTGTTTAGGCAGCGCTGTAAATGGTCATAGCCTGATAAATATTGCTG
>NW_027692310.1:0-357 GCF_054177405.1 Leptonychotes weddellii | reverse complement strand
TGATCTTTAATAATATTTAATGTTGGGCTTATATTCCTAAGGGGGATTTTTTTGTGCCAATCATTTATGCAATCTTTCATTCATCCAGCAAATATCTTTGAGTGCCACTTTGTGGACACAGTGGCTGTGCTAGGGGCCAGATGTCACATGATGAACAGAAGTAAATGCACTCATGGGGTGCCTAGCTGGCTCAGTCAGTAGAACATGTGACTCTTGATCTCAGGGTGGTGGGTTCGAGCCCCAGGTTGGGTGTCGGAGTTTACTTAAAAAATAATATTAAAATGATTTTTTTAAAAAGTAAACGCACTCAGGTCCATGTGGAACTAAGCATGTGGTATTTGACATGAATCAAATACT
>NW_027692309.1:0-357 GCF_054177405.1 Leptonychotes weddellii | reverse complement strand
TTTCAGGATCTCTTTTTCTTCTGCATAGAAAACAGTGTCAGCTGTATTGTCTGAGCAGAGCTGGGAAAGTTCTTAATAATGAAGGTGGTATCCTTTAATAACCTTGGAACAGTCTTTGGGCTGTACATTTTCTAATTATTATTCATGGGCAAACAGTAGTAAAATTAACTTTGCGGTTTCTTGAATGTACCAATAGTGCTGGGAGAAGGGTATCCGTTGTCCCAGCAGATCCTGGGAGAACAGATACATCCTGGGTGCCCAGGACAACTAGACTGGCCTTCATAAGAGTTAGAAATGGTTCACGTAGTGAATAGTTGTTGACTGGGTCTTAATTTTGTCTCTTAGTATTTTTCTTCA
>NW_027692308.1:0-357 GCF_054177405.1 Leptonychotes weddellii | reverse complement strand
ACCGTATCAGATCAGGATGGAGTTTTCTGATGGAGAAAAGTAGAGACAATAGAGAATAAAGACTGAATTTGGGCTATGGGGAGAAGATGGAGGAGGGCAATTGATATGGCAGAGAGGGGTAAGGAGCAAGACAGCATCCATGTGGAAGGCACGAGGCCACAGCTCCCTCTGGGAGGACTCTCTTCCATGGCGTGGGTTTCAGAATCTTCTTTTGCTCCATTGGGCTTAGGGGGCGGAATGGCTTCCCTCTCTTGCCAATTCCTGGGGGCTTCACCATCCCTTCCAGCTCCCCTAACACTGTCAATATCTTTGTATAATGTCTCCTCATTAAACTTGCCATCCACCTCCTGCCTGTGT
>NW_027692307.1:0-6809 GCF_054177405.1 Leptonychotes weddellii | reverse complement strand
AGTTTGTTTCTCAGAGTCCATAGTCTCTCATGGTTTCAGAGCCTCTTCTTACAATACACTCTACTTTTAATTTTTAAACTGTATAGTTTTCCATGGGTCTGGCCTCCATATTTGACATGCTACTGAGAAAAAGAAAGTCACAACTGAGAGTCCCCCGATAGTGATGTGACATACAGTCCTGGGACACTAAAATTCCAATGGTTTCTTTGTTTGAGTCAGATTTGTATTTTCTGCAAAACTGAGAATTACCTGTCACAATGAGCTTTGGATACTTTTTCATCATTTAATCCAAGTATGTGATGCAGTTTCTCCTACAATTTCTAACCAAGAAGAAGGAGGTGATAAAATCAGCTATTAGTTGGATTTTAGACAGCCGGGAAAGTTTTGTATTATCTCCCTATTTTGTAGCAATGATTATAAAACTTTTAAGAGTAGAAATATTTAGTATTCATCTTTTGTTGAATATCTACAAATATCTTTTGGGTAGGTACAAAAACCAGTCTCTAGTTATAAAGAAAGTGTATATACGAACCTAGACATTTAAGATTGCAGATACTGAACTTTGTGTATATATATTTGTGTGCGTTCTAAGCTTACCAAAAACAGTTTTATAGGCAACTATATTCAAATTTCTGAGTCCTTATGTATATATTTTTGAAAGAATGATTTATCACACTAAGCCAGAATGTTTTGTGACAATTAAGAAAAATTATTATTTTATCAGTGCTAAAGCACAATATGAAGATAATGGTTATTATTATTTTTAATTTTTATATTATTAATCATGTTCTGTGAACCCTAATGGGCAACACATTGCTATAATCTATTACTGATGAATATAAGATGATAGAAGGTATCAAGTGTTCCCGGAATAAAGAGAGTACTACTGTTGCTTGTATAAAAATAATATCTTTTATGTCTTTATATAAAATAATTTATTCTTTAATATATGTGCCATGCAACAAGACATTTACACAATTAATTTCTTAGTTTATTTATTTTTTAAAAGATTTTATTTATTTATTTTGAGAGAGAGAGCAAGCATGAGCTGGGGGAAGGGGCAGAGGGAGAGGCAGACTTCCTGCTGAGCAGGGAACTAGATGTGTGACTTGATCCCAGGATCCTGAGATCATGACCTGGAGCCGAAGGCAGACACTTAACTGACTGAGCCACCCAGATGCTCCAGATTCTTAGTTTAATATAAATGTCAATGTCTTTTCAAAAATGTTTAGTGAATAAGAAATTCAGAAGCAATTAAAAACACAGTAAAACTACAGAAAGAACATAGATAATTCTGTAAATAAGGTAGCACAGAGTGAATTTAAGATCTGAGAAAAAAGAAAAATTAAATATAAAGCTAAGGAAAAGAGTAAACATACATTACTATTGTTCTTGGAAAACCAAAATAATTTACTAGTGACTGAAAAATTCCCCAAGTTTCAATGTTAAGAAAAATTATCTGTTAATAACAGAGAGAAACTAGATTAAATCTCTAGATGGCCTGATCAAGAAAGAGAAAGACAGGAGAGACACCAAAGACTAATAGCAAGAATGAGAGAAGTGCAATCACTACAGCTCCTATAGCGTGCATTTTGAATAGGGGTGATGTTTGCCTTATGGGGGGGGTAAATTTGGTTTGGGGAAGCAAAAATATTTACTCTTTTTATGTATAAAGTACATATTGTATATGATATGAACAGACATATAGTATATCCATGGAATTAAGATTTTATGTGTGCGGGGTGGGAGTACAATTAGAAAAACAAAAGTCTAAAAAGATTCTTTAAGAGTATTATTAAAATAAATTCGAGGAACACTGTTCTACAAATGTTAAAAGGATAATAATGAAATATTATAAACAACTTTATAAAAATAAGTTCAACAACCTAAATGAAATCGATAAATTCTTGAGACATCCAAACTACCAAAGCTCACTCAAGAAAAATAAATAACAAGAATAGCCTTATGTCTACTAAAAATATTGTATTTGTAATTTAAAAACCTTCCTAAAAGGAAAACTTCAGGCCAGGGCTACTTTATTGGTAAATAGTATCAAATATTTCAGGAAGAAATTTTATCTATTCTATACAATTCTATACAAGATATGGGAATATCTCCTGACTCATTTTTTGAGGCCCACATTATACATTACCAAACCAGCAAGCCATTACAGGAAAAGAAAACTGTAGAGCATTATCCCTCATGGAAAAAGACAACAAAATTCTCATCAAAATAGTAGCAAATCAAATCTAGGTATATATAAAAAGATACTACCTCATGACAATAAAGTGTAGGCCACGAATCCAAAGCTGGTTCAACATTCAAAAATCAATCAGCGTAATTCACCATACTAAAAAACTAAAAACTAATAAGTATGTATTTTCAATAGACACAGAAACATTTGGCAAAATCATTTATTTCTCATTAAAAACCAAACCTCTGCTACCTAAGACAAGAAGGGTAATTCTTCAACCTGAAAAAGATCTTTTAAAAAGCTAACAGCATTCTTATTGGTGGAAGACTGAAAGTTTTGTTTCTAAGATGGTAAAAAAGTGAAGAACATCCAATGTTACCACTGCTATGAGACATTGCTAGAACTGGATATTCTAGCCAGTGTAAACAAGGAAGGAAAATAAAGAAACAAAAGACATCCAGATTGGAAAGGAAGATTTTTTTTTTTAAGATTTTATTTATTTATCTGACAAAGAGAGACACAGCAAGAGAGGGAACACAAGCTGGGGGAGTGGGAGAGGGAGAAGCAGGCTTCCTGTGGCACAGGGAGCCCGATGCGGGGCTTGATCCCAGGACCCTGAGATCATGACCTGAGCCGAAGGCAGATGCTTAACGACTGAGCCACCCAGGTGCCCCTGGAAAGACAGATTTAAAACTGTTTTGATTCACTGATGGCATGATCATCTACAAAGAAAATTCAAGGGAATGTAGCAAGATTTGCAGAATGCAAGATTACTATGTACAAATCAGTTGTATTTATGCACAACGAGAGATTGAAATTTTAAAAATATCATTTAAATTAGCATAAAGTTTAAAGTATTAAGGATAAATCTGATAAAGTACATGAATAATTTAGCCTCTGGAAAAATGCAAAACATTTTCAAGAAAAATTTTGAAACCTAAGTAAATGAAGATATATTCCTTATTCATTTGTTAGAAGGCCCAACACTATTAAGATACTAATTTTCTACAGATTAAACTAAATTTTCAGCATGATCCCTTTGAAAAAAAAATATTATTTGATAGAATAAAACTGATTCTAAACTCATGTGAAAATGAAAAGAACCCAAATAACAACAACAACAAAACAACCTTTGTGAAAGAAGAAAAGCTTATAAATCTATAGTAATCAGAACAGTGTAGTATCAGTGTAAAGACAGACATATAGATCAATGGAACATGACAGAGTCCAGATGTATATCCTCACTGTGTGTGAACAACTGATTTTTGGCAAAATGCAATCAGTCTTTGTCCAGGAGCATAACTTCAACACTTGGCCAGGTGTTTATCAAGTTTGTCTTTGCCTTCACATCCTGCTTGTGCAGAGCCATGAGCTCCACCAGATATGAGAGCTCAGGACTTTCTTCTGCCTTTCCTGAGAGGGAAAGAACCCTGCCTGTGGCATGTGCTCTATGCATGTATGTGGTCTTCTGGATTCCCAGTAATATTTCAGGCTTTTCAAAACCCTATATACATTTCATTTCCAGCTTTTCCTCTTAAGTTTTTTGTCTATACAGTTATTTGCACCAACCATTTATCTACTACCTCAGGAAACCATGAAGTTAAACAATTGCCTGTAATTTTTTATGACAAATGCCCTTTTCCACCACGCCCTCCAGGGAAATGGCTATTCACACTGGGCAGGCTCCAAGTCACGTTAGTGTAAGTAGCTTTGCAAGTGGGGTGTTCTAGGGAACCACCAGGCATGTCAGCTGATGGTGGTATATTGAGAATAAGTCTTTGAAAGATATCTAGCCCTCTTCTGCTCCTTCCAGCGGCTCCCCTGTTGGTTTTCACGGCAAATATTGGGAAAGCAAGAGATACGAACAGAGAAAGCTAAAACGCCACAAAGCTGACAGTTTTTACTGAGGTACAGCCATTTTTTCTTGAATAAATCTTCCCCTGGTTACTACAAGCCTTTGGTTAATTTCTAGAGTTCTGAAATAGTCGATGGGAGGCAGGGGGTTGTTTTGTTTCATTTTGCCAGTTTTCTCATTGCTTTTATGGAGAAGGAATTTCCACAGGTTCAATTTGACCCCACATTTTGACTTTTGACATTTGACAGTTTGACCCCAATATCTTATTGCCTTCCTTCTCCTCCTTACCTCCACCCCATTTTACTCCCTCTATAACTCCTTTTTATCCTAAAATTGTGTTCCATCATTTCAGCTAGATTATATCCAATAATATTAACTCTTATACTTCTTTGTTTATCTGCTTTCTCTGCCTCCCTATTCCAGAGCACTACTATGAAAACCACTAATACCTAGATTTCAGTGTTACCATGTAGATACAGATTGCAGAGTCCAATGGGTTCACAGTTAAGCTGGAAAATCTGTTTACTTTTCCTTGGTTACATTCTCTTCTAATCACCTGGACTTAGACATTTTCTCAAACTTTAGCCACTCTTCTAAATATTTACAGTCACTTTCCTGTACATTTGAGCATTTTTGTATTTTATTCAGAGAAAATAGAGACCACCACCTCATGTGATTTTTCACAAGATTCCTGTACTTCATTACCCTTCAAGGAAGAATTTATCTTCATCCACACATAATCCATATTGCTTTTTTCCATACACAAACCATAACTCGTCCCTTTATCAATCCCAAACTCATTCCTAGCCAAGTGCTCTAGATCTCGGGGTCTTCTGTCACAGGAGTAGATAGGATAAGGACACAAAAAGTCAGTGCAGTAAACTGATTAGGAACAAGTATTTTCATTTTGAGAATAAGGACAACAATGATTTTGGCTGGTCTCCAAATCTGCATATAGTTCCCTGAATGATAACATAGGAGAGGGAATCCATCAGTAGTTTTTGTTGTCATGGCAGGGGAGGGATTAGGTAATATGTAAAATAGCGTGCTACCACTCAGGTCTTTAGACTCCCCCAAAAATCTCCTTTTCTTCTCCAAAACCTTCTAATGACTCTCAACGACCCTTAGATCAAACTTTACATTTGGGGGTTTATTTCTATGCAACTCTTAGTCCCTAATCTATTGCCCCACTCACATATATTTTCTCATTTGATTGTCTTTTTGATCCTGTGAAACAGAATTTCTTGGTTAATTTAATTTATTCTTACTTTAAACCATTCCATCTATAAGAGAACGAGTCCTTACAATGTACCTTGTTGATACTATTGACTTGTGAATGTGTAATGGGTGAGGAGCTCTAAGGCTTCTGAACTAATCCAATTGTTTATCTACAAAAACACCTACAGCCAAGAAGTGAGATAACAAAATCACCAAGGAATCAAAACATGAGAGTTGAATCACAAAATCTTATTTTATTTTGATCTTCTACTGTAGGTATCTACCTTAGCACATCAATAAAAAGATAATTTTGTGTAGTAAAACAAAAGAGCTCGTTACAAGGATATAAAAGCCAATGACATTAAAAGCCACCTTAATGCTCAGCAGACTGAAACCAAATAATCCAGTATAATGAAATGATTAGGTTGGAGTCTTAATAGATTGTAATTGTTAGGAGAATAATTTATAGCTAAAATATTTCCCCATCTATAAGGAAAGCAAGCATTGAAAACAATTCTAAAAATATAGAGACCTGAGTGCTAAAGGTAGAATAGTATTTCCTTTATTATTGGAGTATTAACAGCAAATGAAATGAGTATTACTGAACTATTTTTCTATTTGAAGTGTTTTGTTATCACACACTGAAAGAAAAATTAATGTTTCAGATTCCTTTGGCAAAAAAAAGCCAGAGATAGTTACTTTGCAAACATCTTTATTGTTCCTTACCTAAAATAGATTGTTTATGAGATAGCTAAAATGGCTCAAGCAACAAAAATAAATTATTTATTAGAACTTTAGCAAGTGTTAAGTAGACCAATCAAAAAGGAATGTAGGTAGGAATGAGCCAGCCAGCCGAACATCCTGCACTAGAGGAAATTGTCTAGCCTAGGGCACAGACTGGACTGAGGGTAAAGAGAATTCACAAAACAAACAACTATGCCTCAAAGAGAGTTGGTTGTTCCCTGAAAAATACACATCTAGTCTCAGTATCTGTTCAGCAAAGCAACTGCAACTCTACAGATAAGCACTGGGTTTCTGATTTCTCTTTCTCTATCATTGTATTTTTATTTGTGGAGCCCTGAGAATAGGCAAATTTGTTGGTGGAAGTAGCTTAGGAACCCCGAGTAGAGACTCTGGTGTCAGCAAAACATGGCTCCCAATCCTGACAATGTCACTTACCAACTGTGTCACCTTGGGCATATCATGTGTTTTTTCTGTTCTGTAATATAAAAACTGGTGATAATACTAGTTCTTACTTCATAGGATTATTTTGAGAATGGAAATGACCTAATACATGCAAAGCACCTAGTATACTGTAATTAATTTTTACGTAAACATTAGCTGTTATTTTATTTTGTATAGTTAGAGAAGGACAAATAAAATACAAATCTTGCGGTGTTCTACTGGGTATTTACCCCAAAGATACAAAAGTAGGGATCCGAAGGGGTACGTGCACCCCGATGTTTATAGCAGCAATGTCCACAATAGCCAAACTGTGGAAAGAGCCAAGATGTCCATCGACAGATGACAGGATAAAGAAGA
>NW_027692306.1:0-357 GCF_054177405.1 Leptonychotes weddellii | reverse complement strand
ATACTGTTAAGAAAATAAAGAGATAAGACACAGACTTGGAGGAAATATTTTCAAAGCCTGTATCTGATAGAGGACTTCCACCCAAAACATCCAAATAATTCATAATTTAATACTAAGCCAAACAATTCAAAAAAACTGGGCAAAACATTGTTAAAAAAAGATATACACTGGGGCACCTGGGTGGCTCAGTTGGTTAAGCGTCTGCCTTTGGTTCAGGTCCTGATCCCAGAGCCCTGGGATCGAGTCCCATGCTGGGGTCCCTGCTCAGCGGGGAGCCTGCATCTCCCTCTCCCTCTGCCTGCTTCTTCCCCTGATTGTGCACACACTCTCTCTCTCTCCTTCTGTCAAATAAATTTT
>NW_027692305.1:0-357 GCF_054177405.1 Leptonychotes weddellii | reverse complement strand
TAGAAGTCCTGGCAACAGCAATCAGACAACAAAAAGAAATAAAAGGTATTCAAATTGGCAAAGAAGAAGTCAAACTCTCTCTCTTCACAGATGACATGATACTTTATGTGGAAAAGCCATTTAACTCGAGGATTCTTTTCCTTTGAAGGCTAGTTTATGGTCAACATTGGGAATATGATCACAATCTCCACACCACCAGTAGTACTATGACTTGAAGTCCAGCTGTGTTCTACTTCAGTCCTCACCAGCCACTAACAACTCAGGGGGGAAAATAAGGGAGGAACTATACAGAAAACCTGCACATTGTGCAAGCCTATAAGCAAGAACCGATGTACAGGACAGGAAAGTGCTCAGAAG
>NW_027692304.1:0-357 GCF_054177405.1 Leptonychotes weddellii | reverse complement strand
CCTCAACTCCGCCATGTGGGGGACTCTTCTTCATAGTCCAGGGGCATAGGAAGCACCTCCTTGGTTTCTTTTCTCCTAACACTTATGTGAATCTTGCCTTCCTTTGGCAAGCAGCAAATGGTGGAGAAAGTTCTGAATAAGGATAATATTCAACGAGAAGGGAATGCTTCTTCCCCACTCCTGAAGAAAGTGCTGTTGGAGAACCCTTCTGCCTCTCTCCACCCTCTAACTCCCTCTTCCCCAAGGGGGTTTGGGACAAAAGACTGAGTTTGCACAGGTCAATCAACTCTGACCTCTCACTCTTCCTTTTGGAAACCAGCTGCCGCCAGGAAGCATACACTCCCCTCTGTTCCTCCA
>NW_027692303.1:0-357 GCF_054177405.1 Leptonychotes weddellii | reverse complement strand
GACTTGGCCACACTACTCTTATTCTACAAATTTGCTAGGTTTTGTTTGTGTAATCATCATTTATAGGTTCGCATTACAATGAGGGGATTATAATGCATTTTGATCATTTCATTTCACACTATACCAGGGTTTGCATGCTTGTGTGCTACAGAATAGTGACTTGGTGCAGGAACACTGTTTTCATATTTCCGTGAAGTACAAAAGAAAAGGCAATCCTTCTGAAAATACAATGAACAGAAAAGAGAGGGTGTTTTTTCTCTAACATGTTAATGAAATGGGAATCTGCAGTTTGGTTAGTTCAGTGATGTGAAAAATAGAAAATCTGTACTATCTGACCTCATAGGTCTTCTTTACATA
>NW_027692302.1:0-357 GCF_054177405.1 Leptonychotes weddellii | reverse complement strand
AAACATTTAGGCATATTTCATTGAAGCCCTTTTCTGTATATGTGTGTATTATTTTTATTCTGCAGTTTTTTCCATCTAATTTTAACTATGTAATTACATTCTGATCCAATTTAGTAATTTAGCAGTGCTTGATCTATGTTATTATAACCCCCAATGAGTTTTTTTTTTTTAAAGATTTTATTTATTTATTTGACAGAGAGAGAGACAGCGAGAGCAGGAACACAAGCAGGGGGAGTGGGAGAGGGAGAAGCAGGCTTCCTGCCGAGCAGGGAGCCCGATGTGGGACTCGATCCCAGGACCCTGGGATCATGACCTGAGCCGAAGGCAGACGCTTAACGACTGAGCCACCCAGGCGCC
>NW_027692301.1:0-357 GCF_054177405.1 Leptonychotes weddellii | reverse complement strand
TTTGGGGATGTGTCTCTTCAACTTCTTTGCCCGTTTTTGAGTCAGGTTGTTAGTATCAGAAGTTTTGTATATATTCTGGATGTTAATTCTTAACCAGATGTATGATTTACAGATATTTTTCTTAGTCTACTCTGTAGACAGTGTCTCCTGATGTACAGCCTTTTAGAATTTTTATGAAGTCCACTTCATTTTTTCTTTTGTTGCCTGTGCCTTTGGTCACATCCAAGAAATCATTGCCAAATCCAGTGTCGCGAAGCTTTTGTCCTACGTTTTCTTCCAGAGTTTTATCGTGTTAGGCCTTACATTGAGGTCTTTGATCCATTTTGAGTTAATGTGTGTGTGTGCTGTTAGGTAGGG
>NW_027692300.1:0-357 GCF_054177405.1 Leptonychotes weddellii | reverse complement strand
CCAATACACCAGGGATGCTCCTGCCTCAGGGCCTTTGCACTTGCTGTCCCTTTGCCAGGAACACTCTTCCTCACCCTCTCTATATATGGTTCTGTCCCTCCCTTGACCTTTGCTCAAATCTCTCCATTCCAAGAACACTTTCCCTGACCCCTGTTTCCCTGGTTCATCTTGTTCCCTTGCGTTAGTAACTGACATAGCATGCATTTTCTTTGTTCGGTTTCTCTTGTCTCCCACTGGAATGTAAACTGCTCAAGGACAGGGACTTGGTCTGTCTGCTCCTGGCCGTGTCCCCAGCACCTAGACCAGCGCCAGGACTATAGCCGGTGCTCAGAAAATACTTGCCGAATGAATGACTGA
>NW_027692299.1:0-357 GCF_054177405.1 Leptonychotes weddellii | reverse complement strand
CTCCACTTTCCCTTAGATTCTAGGGCAGTGCCTGAAGGCATCAGGTGCTCAGGAAATGGGGCTGAACAGGTGAATGAATGGATGTGAGTACCCCATCACGTGCGCCTTTGCGGTTCTTTCCCCCTGCTGTCAGTGGACCTATCAGCCTGTTTTCCTATAAACTGGAACACGATAATTAGGCTTTACATTGTGTAGAAATTAAGAGTAAAAAATTGAATAGAGGGCGCCTGGGTGGCTCAGTTGGTTAAGCGACTGCCTTCGGCTCAGGTCATGATCCTGGAGTCCCGGGATCGAGTCCCGCATCGGGCTCCCTGCTCGGCAGGGAGTCTGCTTCTCCCTCTGACCTTCCTCCCTCTC
>NW_027692298.1:0-357 GCF_054177405.1 Leptonychotes weddellii | reverse complement strand
ACACACACACACACACACACACACACAGGAATCACATGTATCATTTTGTAGTCTGCTTTATTATTTAAGACATTGTGGACAGCTTCAAATCTTTGTTTTAAGTAGATACACAGTATTCAACTCTACGGAAATAATTCAATTTTCCTGATGTTTTCGGTTTTGGTTTTTTTTTGCCACAGTTACTTAACCTGTCCCTAAATCCTTGGGCATATTCATGATTATTTCCTTAGGCTAAATTCCAAAGTGGGCAGTTCCTGGCTCAGTGGGTATGATGCCTGTTTTCAGTTTTTTTTTTAAGATTTTATTTATTTATTTGACAGAGAGAGAGAGAGAGAGCACAAGCAGGAGGGAGGGGGA
>NW_027692297.1:0-357 GCF_054177405.1 Leptonychotes weddellii | reverse complement strand
TAGAAGTCCTGGCAACAGCAATCAGACAACAAAAAGAAATAAAAGGTATTCAAATTGGCAAAGAAGAAGTCAAACTCTCTCTCTTCACAGATGACATGATACTTTATGTGGAAAAGCCATTTAACTCGAGGATTCTTTTCCTTTGAAGGCTAGTTTACGGTCAACATTGGGAATATGATCACAATCTCCACACCACCAGTAGTACTATGACTTGAAGTCCAGCTGTGTTCTACTTCAGTCCTCACCAGCCACTAACAACTCAGGGGGGAAAATAAGGGAGGAACTATACAGAAAACCTGCACATTGTGCAAGCCTATAAGCAAGAACCGATGTACAGGACAGGAAAGTGCTCAGAAG
>NW_027692296.1:0-6810 GCF_054177405.1 Leptonychotes weddellii | reverse complement strand
AAAAGGATAAAAATAAAAACAAACAAAAACAGAACAAAACAAAAAAATAAACAGAATGTGATCAAATATGATCAGGCTGGTATATAGATCAGTGCCACATACTAGATTTTGGGTGTATTTTTATCTGTTAGAAGAAAGTGCCTCCCAAATTTTAAAGAAAGAAAAACTTATATATGTACAAAAATAAGGGTTGATATGGTGAAGGGATGGAATATGACTGTGAAGATGGAAATTATAAAAAATTTTATAAAAGGAATTGATAAGAAGTTGTTTGAAAAAAGAAAGAACAGGATTTAAAAAAAAAAAAGAGAAGAAAAAGGAAAGAATGTGATCAGGCAGGGGAGTAGGAATAAACCATACACTAGAGATTTAGGGTATATTTTGATCTGTTAGAAGAAACTATCTCAGAATTTTAAAGAGAGAACAAGTTATATATATATGCCAAAAATATGGGTAACTACTATGAAGGGATAAAATATGACTCTAAAAATGAAAAATAAAAATTTTTTTTAAAAAAAGGGATTGATAAGATGTTGGTTGAAAAAGGGAAAAAGAAAAATTCAAAAAAAAAAAAGAAAAATTAAAAAAAAATTAACTTTGAAAGACTAAAGAATCATGGTAAAAAAGCCATGAATTCTATGTGCAGTATTTCCCTAGCACTGGAATTCAGCCGTTCTCATTGCTCGGTAATCTTGGTCTTGGCTGGCTGTTCTTGCTGATCTTCTGGGGGAGAGTCCTGTTGCCATGGTTTCCAAAAGTCTTTGCCGGAGGTAGAATTGCCCCACCCTTGCCCCGTCCGGGCTAAGTAATCTGCTCGGGTTTGCTCTAGGGAGCTTTTGTTCCCTGCAAGCTTTCCGTAGAGCTTTGGAGGCGGAGTGTGAAAATGGCGGCCTCCCAATCTCCACCTCAGAGGAGCCGAGAACTCGGGTCCTGCTCCTCAGTGAACCCCAGAGAAAAGCAGTCAGTCACTCCCGTCTCCCCTGTCTCCGGCCACACTCCGTGCTCACCCGGCCTGTGACCGTGCGTTTCTATCTCTGGCACTCGACCCCGTGTGGAGTCTCCAAACCCAGCAGATCCCTGCGGTTTGCTCCCACACCTCTCTTCCCGGGGGAAGAAGGGGAGTCTCCCTGTATCTGCCACTGGTTGGGTCCCTGCTGGAGGAGCAGGGGCTCGACTGTGCCGCGGATCACGGTTTATGGCAACCCCGAGCTGAGAGCCCGTGCCTGGGCTCCGTCTCTGCAGCCGGCTTCCTCGCTCCAATACCTGGGAGCTCTGCCGCACTCCGGCACCCCCGGTCTTCCTGTGACCCCGAGGATCCTGAGACCACACTGTCCCATGAGGGTTCCACCCCCCACTTAGCCACCGGAGTGACGTCCCTCAGCGGAGCAGACTTTTAAAAGTTCTGATTTTGTGCTCCGCAGTTCTATCACTTGCCAGAAGTGGCTTACGGAGGCCCCTCCCCCACCGTCTATCCTCCCGAATATCACCTCGGATTCACTTCTCCGCATGTCCTACCTTCCAGAAAGTGGTCGCTTTTCTGTTCAGAGAGTTGCTGCTCTTCTTTTCTTCGATCTCCTGTTGAGTTTGTAGGTGTTCAGAATGGTTTGATCCCTATCCAGCTGAATTCCTGAGACCAGATGAAATCCAGGTCTCCTACTCCTCCGCCATCTTGCTTGCCACAAAGCTAGAAGGATCTTAAAATATTGTCTGGTCCAGAGGCCTGATTTGATACTATTCTATATGCTATTGCAGAAAATGCCTGAATTACAAAATAAATGCCTGCATTTTATCTTTAATTAAAGTAATAGTAGCCATTAAGATGAGATTAATCAATTTCTTTAATATGAGTAATATATAAGAGAATTATAAATACATTTCCCCCCCAGTTAATCATTCAGTTTTCCTTATTTAAACATGTACCTCTTAAACTTCATATTTGTAGCCTTTGGTTTTATCCTTAACTCTTAAAACTGTTAAATCTTCAAGATTCTCACTTACTGAGGAATCAAGATAATGCTGTTAAAAAAAATAATGCTGTTGAATAACTTATGGTTTTTAGTTAATTACATAATCATATGTTGCTTAAGTTTTACTTGATCTCTGAGAGTTTTCAGTGTGAAGTAGAATAAACTAATCATGTTATCAATCACAAGGTAGTCAGAATGAAGGTGAGTAGCAAACATCATGTTACTGAACTCCAAGTTCAGCTGCCCATGCCTGGAAAGGCCAATACTCAGGAGATGAGTTTTGGATAGAAAGGAATTTGAGCTTTATTCAGGAGGACAGCTACCTGTGAGAGGGCAGAGTCTTGTCCAAAAGCCAACTGCGATGTTTCTCTGGCCTAAGGGTTTTTAAAGGAGTTTGTGGTAATTAATCAGTAAAAGAATACAGTGGTCTGCAACATTACTTGATTACCTGCAGACTAGATGGTGCCAGTTACAAACATCTCAGTGCTCAGAGGTTGTGCAAGGGGGTCCAGTTCCTGTTTCATGATGTACAGAAGTACTTTGTTCTTTCTGCAAAGGAAGACATGGTCTACAGATACACAAAGGGAGGTTAATAAAAATCATTTGTAGGACTTAAAAAAAGAAAAACATTTTGCTAAAAAATTGCTAGGCTAATCAAAAAGCTGAGGTGACATCAAACAGACTTTCTGGCCTATGTAATTTGGGAAAGTTTTAGTTTTTCATGTCTAGAGGCCTTTCTGTTGTGATCAAGGGACTTAGGTCTGCAAGTAAGGAGTTAACCCTTAAGATCAGTTGGAGAACTGTTACAATCAGAGACTTCAACTACTGAGTGCTCATTAATGTCCTTTTGGAGTAATTATCCCTTCTTGAGGGTAGATCAAAAATTTTCAAAATTTCTTAGTCCATTTTGGCTATTGTAACAAAATTCCAAAGACCAGGTAGCTTATAAGCCATAGAAATTTATTTCTTACAGTTCGTGAGGCTGGAGTAGGTCACAAGCATCTTTGCTTTTTGGTGAAAGCCCTCTTCTTGGCTCATAGCTTATACCTTCTTGCTGTGACCTCACATGGTGAAAGGTTCTAAGAAGCTCTGTGAGGTCTCTTTTATAGGGGCATTAATCCCATTCATGACAGCACTATCTTATGACCTAAGGGCCTTCCAAAAGTCCCCACTTCCAAATATTATCATCTTTGGGAGTTAATATTTCAATATATGAATTTTGGAGAGACATATTCAGATGACAGCAAAAACAAAATATATAATGAACATGCTCTGTTATAGCAATCCAACATTATTGATAAGAAACAACTGCCTCTTCTTACATTTACTAATTTTAGCATTTCCCAACATGTTTTCTATTGAAGAAAATGTTTATTATTTATCATGTAAATATTGTATCAAATTGAAATAACAGTAAAAGTTTGCCTGGATTCATATGTTTAAATGAATTGATAAATAAAATATAAATTAGTAAATACTTTTGAGTTCTGTTTAGTGTCAATCCAGGTCCATGGTCCACTGAAAACCAACTTTATTTAATTAGCAAGTCAATAATTTCTGTTTCACTATTCTTATTTGTATAAGATAAATTAATTAGTGGACTAGGTTTTGCATTGTTCACCTGTAAATACATGGTTAAAGAATTAGTTTTCTATTCATTTATCATTTAAAAAATAAATTATTCTATCTTAGTTTATAATGGTGTTTTGAAGGAAGAATGAAAAATAATAAAAATTTTTAAATTAAAATTTAATTATTATTTTATTTATTTGACAGAGAGAGAGACAGCAAGAGAGGGAACACAAGCAGGGACAATGGGAGAGGGAGAAGCAGGCTTCCCGCCAAGCAGGGAGCCTGATGTGGGGCTCGATCCCAGGACCCTGAGATCATGACCTGAGCCAAAGGCAGACACTCAATGACTGAGCCACCCAGCATCCCTTTTTTTAATTTTAAAAGCAATCCCTTGAACTAGGTAAATTTTTGATGTTGAATTTAACTTCATTTATTGTAAGTAAACCTTCAGAGAACAGAGTTCTGGTTTTTTCAGTTTATAGTAATTTTTTTTCTAATACAATATAATTAGATACTTATTTAATGGAGGATGTGAAAAAAATTAGGGTTAATTAGGGGTAAGTCATTATTCAGCCTTATTGTAGAAAATATATTCACTTACCAGGAAACTGTTTGAGTTATAAACAATAATGAGTCTAATTCAATGCTTTTATATAAACATACTGTACTTCACAATGATGTACAAAACATAGTATTTACGTGAATAAGAAACATTAAACTAAATGAAGACTGATTAATAGGGCACCAAGGTGGCTCAGTTGGTTAAGCATCCAACTCTTGATATCAGCTCAGGTCATGATCTTAGGGTCATGAGATGGAGCTCCAAATTGGGCTCTGCATTCAGTGGGGAATCTGCTTGAGATTCTCTCTCTCTACCTCCCTTTGCCCCTCCCACCCCAAAATAAATAAATAAATCTTTAAGAAATTAAGAAATAAATAAAGACTGATTTAAAAATAAAAGGCAATTAAATTTGGACTAAAATATGTTGAAATGAAAATAAAATCTAAAATATTATATAATGTTCTTCCCCCACTAGTTTTAACTCTAGAGGTTGTGTGTACTTAGCAACCATCATCTAATTAATTAGTTAATATCTTTTTCTTTCACACAACTGATTCTTCCATGGAATTATACAAATAAAAAATATGTAAATAACAACCTAGATAGTTAAAATAGAGAGTGTTTGAATAGTTTTCTATTCCAGTTGCAAGTAAAAACATTACCAAGTATTTCCTTACATGCTTATTGCTTGTCATTCTGTCTAGAATCTAAACTCCCTGAAAATTTATTGCTTTGTTTGCAATTATACTGCTAATAATTAGAAAAATAAATAAACTTACAATTTTCTCAATCTTGCCAAGTTTTAACATTCAGAGAAATTCAGCAACTTTTTCACAGTCTTAAATTCCATTTTATATAAAAGGAAATATTATCAAGTATAAGAAATTCAGTGTCTAACATTACATAGCTACATGGAACACACAAGGTTTGAATTCTTTTCCAAGACACATTTCCCCCTGGGATACATTGTCCTTTTCTGAATGAAAGTAACCAGTAGGGTAAACACACACACACACACACACATGCATGAACATACACACACTCACACAATGGTATATGGTGATGTTGAAACCAGTTTTATGATAGATACAGAACAGGTTTGTTCAATATTTTATTTTCAAATTCTCAAAAAAATGATATGTTGTTAATAATTAAATGTAACTTGAATAATTGATTCTCCAAAGGTTTACACTATTGGTGTAGAAGTCAGTGGTTTTCAGATCCTCTATATAAGGGATATAAGGGAGGACTTAAAATTTCCAGAGAAATGTATGAAAGACATGTTCATTAGATTAAGTACCTGAAATAAGCATTCTTTTAGTCAAGATTTTAACATTAAAAAAAAATGGCATTCTAGGGATACCTGGGTGGCTCAATTGGTTAAGCATTCAACTCTTGGTTTCTGCTCAGGTCATGATCTCAGGGTCCTGAGATTGAGCCGCTGCATCAGGCTCTGTATTCAGTGCAGAGTCTGCTTGTCCCTCTCCCTCCACCTCTCCTCCCCCAGCTCTGTCTCTCTCTCAAATAAATAAATAAAATCTTTTAAAAAATGGCATTCTATTTTTGCTTAACTCTCTAATGAGAATTTGAAATGGAAAAATTTTGTCTAATGGCTAAATAAGCACCATGTCTTTTTTAATTGAGAAATGTTAATGGAACTTCCAGAATGACAGAGATGGTCCAAAAGACCACTTCTCTAACAAGGAAATTAGAACACTAGCAAAAAATTTCAAAATTAACTTTTACAGATCTATTGAAAATAACCAAAGACTTGTCATAACCAGAAAAGTATTTATTCAAGAAAAATTGCTAAATCTTGGTACAACAGTGAATTCCCTTGCAGTTAAAATTGCCCTATTCTTTTCCACACCTTTTTTCTAATTCTTCTGTGGCCTTGATAATCAGCAACCTCACAGGCTTTTTTTTTTTTTTTTAATAAAACAACCAATGCCAATTGTTTAAGATTGCAGCTGCCTGAGGCATAATTCCAGATGGGGCAAACAACAGCCTGACCAGAAAACAAAAGGAAGATCTAGGGAATCACATGCCCCTAGGGCACTTTGAAAAACTCTGACGTATTTCTGAGAATATAGAAGAATACAGATTCCAAGGAAAGACCTGAGGAATCCCAAATCTCTTGATTCTGCTTACCTAAAGACCTTGCATATGCAGGAAGTGAAGCCTAAGTCAGAAATATCAATTGCAGCAGTATTAAAAGTGTGCCCTAAGACTTATTTGTAAAAGTCATTTGCAGAAATCTCTGTCAAATTAATTGATCACTAAACTAACCAAACAGAGATCTCATTGGCTACAAGTAATAAAGAATAAGTTTTACACAATCCAGGAGAGTCATTAAATAACAAAGGACAGGAAGAACAACTACAAATTTGGGGGGAAGATCAGATATCCAGAGTTGACACATATTATTCAAAATATCATTTGAAAGAAATTCAAGACACACAAAGAAACAACAATGACAAAAAGCAGTTAGAATCTGTCCAAAAGAAGTGCAGATGCTGGACTTAGCAGAGAAAAATTTTAAGTCAGCTGTTATAAATTTGTTCAAAGAACCAAAGGAAACCATGTCTAAATAACTAAAAGAAATTAGGACAACTCTTACCAAACAGTGACTATTGATACAAAAATAGATAATTTTATATAATATGTGTGTGTATAATGTATGTATATATATTCTAGTTTTTTTTTTTT
>NW_027692295.1:0-357 GCF_054177405.1 Leptonychotes weddellii | reverse complement strand
ATGTCTATCAACAGATGAATGGATAAAGAAAATGTGGTACTTATATACAATGGAATATTATGCAGCCATCAAAAAACAATGAAATCTTGCCGTTTGCAACAACATGGATGAAACTAGAGAGTATTATGCTAAGTGAAATAAGTCAATCAGAGAAAGACATGTATCATATGATTTCACTGATATGAGGAATTCTTAATCTTAGGAAACAAACTCTGAGGGTTGCTGGAGTGGTGGGGGTGGGAGGAATGGGGTGGCTGGGTGATAGACATTGGGGAGTGTATGTGCTATGGTGAGCGCTGTGAATTGTGTAAGACTGATGAATCACAGACCTGTACCTCTGAAACAAATAATACATTA
>NW_027692294.1:0-357 GCF_054177405.1 Leptonychotes weddellii | reverse complement strand
ATCACTGACTTCATTTCTCCAAGGACACTCTTCCTGTCCGAGAAACATTAGCCGAGGTGGCAACAAACCTGTGCCCTCCTCTGAGCGACCCGGTCCTCCGGCACACCCCCAAGCCCCACTATTGCCTCGATAGACTCTTGGCGACCTTACTTAATATTTACAGTGCTGCGTGGAATCTGGAGGCCCCGCCGGGAGGAGCAGCGTCTTGGTGACTCCAGCGGCATGCGTGTGTGGACCCCGCCCGGGACCCGGGGCGTGAGACAAGTCCGGGACTGGTCCTGGGCTCCCACTCAGAGCGAGAGTTCTCTAGGTTCTGGTACTAATTAACAGTCCTTTGTTGGAGAAAACAAAGGCATG
>NW_027692293.1:0-357 GCF_054177405.1 Leptonychotes weddellii | reverse complement strand
TTAAAAAAAAAAAAAGAAGATAGTAGGAAGGAAAAAAGGCGGGGGGAAATCGGAGGGGGAGACAATGGACTCTGAGAAACAAACTGAGGGTTCTAGAGGGGAGGGGGGCCGGGGGATGGGGTTAGCCTGGTGATGGGGTATTAAAGAGGGCACGTATTGCATGGAGCACTGGGTGTTATATGCAAACAATGAATCATGGGACACTACATCAAAAACTAATGCTGTAATGTATGGTGATTAACATAACATAATAAAATAAAATTAATAAAAAAAAAAAAAGAAAGAAACATCAACCAAGAGTGAATGGAAGCTCTGGCTATGGATTGAGGAAGATGGCTGAAATGCTGAAATGGGGGG
>NW_027692292.1:0-357 GCF_054177405.1 Leptonychotes weddellii | reverse complement strand
TCTGGGGAGACCCTGCTTTCTGGTTCATGGACAATCACCTCCTTCTTGTGTCCTCGCTTGGTGGAAGGGGTGAGGGAGCTTCCTGGGGTCTCCTTTATGAGGTCATGAATCTCATTCCTGGGGGCTCCACCTTCATGACCTAATCACCCAAAGACCCTACCTCCAAATACCATCACACTGGGGGTTAGGGTTTTAATGTATGAATTTTGGGAGGGACTCAATTCAGTCCATACTAGGTGGTCATGGGGTGGGACCAATGTGAGAGCTCCTATGCACATGTGGTTTAATCTTCACATCTGTGCCAAAGTAGGGAGCACCTGGGCTTTCTTATCACATTGCCCAGGTGTGGGGCAGAAG
>NW_027692291.1:0-357 GCF_054177405.1 Leptonychotes weddellii | reverse complement strand
ATTTTTTCAGTGACTTTAATTAGTTGTTTCATCTTGGGTACTCACTGTTTCAGCCTCACCATAACTAAGAGAAGAGGAGTGAATAGGGCAAGCCCTGCTGCACTGCTATTCCCTAATATATATTGACTACTCGCTACGTGTAAAACACTGTTCAAAGTGCTTTACATACTCCTCGTGATACCATATGATATTGGTACTCTTACTATTCTCATTTGATGACAAGCTGAAGGACAGACTAAGTAACTTATCCAATGTTCAAAGCTAGTAAGCAGCAGAGCTGGGATTTGAACCCAGTGAGTCTTAACTATACCAGAACTGCTCAAGTTCCCTTGAACTATAAAATTCTAATGCAAAAGC
>NW_027692290.1:0-357 GCF_054177405.1 Leptonychotes weddellii | reverse complement strand
AAAAAACTATGTTCAGGTTTGATTGAAAGTGCAATTTGGAGAGATATACTGTCTTTATGAAAGTGACTCCTCCAATTCATGAACATGGTTTGTATCCTCATTTATTTAGATGTTCTTTAAAATATTTAAATAACATTTTATAATTTTGCTTATAAAATAGTGCATATTTTGTTTAGAGTTATTCCTAAGTGGTGTATATTTTTATACCATTTTAATTGTTACTAAAATATGTATTTCTGACTTGCTGATGTATGCTTGCAATTTAAAGAAGAATCATTTTAGCTGTTCTATGGGTAGCAAAGGAAGAAGCAAGGCTATCAGTTAAAAGGATGTTGTACTAATTCAGGCTAGAGGTAT
>NW_027692289.1:0-357 GCF_054177405.1 Leptonychotes weddellii | reverse complement strand
GTGTTTTTACATGGAAATGATTAGATCACCCGAGGCTTTCATTTCTGAGATAAATTTATGATGTTTGTCCAAGGCTTAAAAATTTCTGAAGATAGGGACGCCTGAGTGGGTCAGTCCTTTGAGCATCTGCCTGTGGCTCAGGTCCTGATCCCAGGATAGTGGGATCGAGTCCCACATTTGGCTCCTCGCTCAGTGAGGAACCTGCTTCTCCCTCTGCCTCTGCTGCTCCCTCTGCTTGTGTGCTCTCTCTCTGTCTCTGACAAATAAATAAATAAAATCTTTGAAAAAATAAAAGAAAAATTCCTGAAGATATTGGTGCATTGAGGAAAGACCATTTCCGTGTAATTAAAAGTAGTA
>NW_027692288.1:0-357 GCF_054177405.1 Leptonychotes weddellii | reverse complement strand
ATAAACTTCCCAATCTAAAGATTTCTGGTGTAGTAGTTCATAATTGGTTACTACATTTTCACAGGAGACTATGGTTTCCAAGAGTGAAAATTCTAAATGTAATTGAGACTGCTGGAAATAAGGAAACCAACTCTGTATGTAGCGAAAGTAGAAGATATGTAAGGAAGGTATAAAGAATGAGAATAAATTTTTTTTTTTTAAAGATTTTATTCATTTATTTGAGAGAGAGAGAATGAGAGACAGAGAGCATGAGAGGGAGGAGGGTCAGAGGGAGAAGCAGACTCCCTGCCGAGCAGGGAGCCCGATGCGGGACTCGATCCCGGGACTCCAGGATCATGACCTGAGCCGAAGGCAGTC
>NW_027692287.1:0-357 GCF_054177405.1 Leptonychotes weddellii | reverse complement strand
GTGAGAGAGAGAGAGAGGGAGAGCAGGAGTGGGGGCAGAGAGCGAGGGAGAAGCAGACTCCCTGCTGAACAGGGATCCCTAAGTGGGGCTTAATGCCAGGACTCTGGGATCATGACCTGAGCTGAAGGCAGACTCCTTTTTTTTTTTTTAAAGATTTTATTTATTTATTTGAGACAGAGAGAATGAGAGAGAGAGCACACGAGAGGGGGGAGGGTCAGAGGGAGAAAAAGGCTCCCTGCCGAGCAGGGAGCCCGATGCGGGACTCGATCCAGGGACTCCAGGATCATGACCTGAGCCGAAGGCAGTCGCTTAACCAACTGAGCCACCCAGGCGCCCTTAGACTCCTTTTTTTTTTTT
>NW_027692286.1:0-357 GCF_054177405.1 Leptonychotes weddellii | reverse complement strand
CCTCCGACGTAGGAATTCTTGAGTTTCTCCCATGCCTTCTGAGGCAGTGGCCTTGGGAGGCTCATGGTCTGAGTATCAGAGACAACTTGCTGCAGTGTAACCAACAATGTTGCTTCTAACAATGACTGGTAGCTTTCCAGGTGATCCTGGAGGGCACTTTACTGCCCTCCATCCTGTGGCTGCTGCTTTTTTTTTTTTTACATTTATTTATTTATTTATTATTTTTAAAAATTTTGTTATGTTATGTTAGTCACCATACATTACATCATTAGTTTTTGATGTAGTGATCCACGATCCATTGTTTTCATATAATACCCAGTGCTCCATGTAGTACGTGCCCTCCTTAATACCCATCAC